>NW_012101446.1:65178-69687 GCF_000951045.1 Mandrillus leucophaeus
TGTGTCTCCACCCAAATCTCATCTTGAATTGTAATCCCCATGTGTTGAGGGACGGACCTAGTGGGAGGATTATGGGGCAGTTTTCCTCATGCTGTTCTCCTGATAGTGAGGGAATTTTCATGAGATCTGGTGGTTTAAAAGTGTCAGTTTACCCTGAGCTTGCTTTCTCTCCTGCTGCCTTGAGAAGAAGGTGCCTGCTTCCCCTTTGCCTTCTGCCATGATTGTAAGTGTTCAGAGACCTCCCCAGCCTTGTGGAACTGTGAGTCAATTAAACCTCTTTCCTTCATAAATTACCCAGTCCCAGGCAGTTCTTTTATATCGGTGTGAGAACAGACTAAGACACTGATGATGATTATGCCAACACAGAATGGTTGATTTCATTTTACCATTTCTGTTGAACTGTTTTAGATTTCTGGAGAGCTAAAAGTCTGCCATTCAAAATGTACAATAGTTAATTGGCCATCCCTAGAATTTGTTCAAAGGTACATCCAGGTTTTGTGAGGCCTATAACTTATACAACCTGGGCAATAATCCTTTAACAATGCGTATAGCATTAGTGAAACTAAATTAGGTGGAAGTCCCTGGAAGGGGCCCATGACATTGAAAGGCCCTGAAGCTTAATCTTCATTAACTTCACGATAAGTCAGCCTCTACACATGATATAACTGGTCCTCACTTTTTAGGGAGCAAGGAAGGAATGGTAAAATCAGCAACTGGCTGGACTTGAAGCAGCAAAAGAAGTCTAAGTTTGGCTCTGCCATCGGGCTCACTGATTGCTTTCACAGACTCTGAGGCTGAGGATGTTACCACTAAATTATCAAAGAACAGATGAGGTCTAGAGAGCAGCAAATCCCAACTCTTTACTTTTTAATTTGACACTACCCAATGTCTTTGCATTGTAGTGTCTTTCATTTTTAAAGGTTTACTCTTACTGGCATACAAAACAGGCTAGATCTGCTTTCCAGTGGTTCCAAAATGGAAAACTTTTTGTGTCTGCATCTATTCTTACACTAAATATTTTAAACAGGCCCTTGTATCCTACTGTATCATTTGTCCAACTATTAATTATTTAAGTGTCTGTCTGGGGGTGAATTGTGAATCCCAAATAGATATGTTGAAATCTAACCCCTAGAACCTCAGAATGTAACCATTTGGAAATAGATTATTGAAGATATAATTAGTTTAGTTAAGATGAAGTCATACTTGACTAAGATGGGTCCTTAATCCACTATGACTGGTGACCTTATGAGAAAAGGAGGAAAAAACAGAGACATGGGCACACAAGCGAGAATGCTGTGTGACAACAGACATTTAGACAGCTGCAGCTACAAACCAAGGAATACCCAGAAGTGCCAAGGAACCACCAGGACATAGAAAGAGGCAAGGAAGGATTTTCTGCTGCAGGTTTCAGAAGGAGCATGGCCCTGCCAACATTTTGATGTCAGACTTCAAACCTCTAGAACTATGACAGAATACATTTCTGTTGTTTTAATCTACTCAGATTGTAGAACCTTTTATGGTAGCCTCTGGAGCCTAATATGGCATCTAATCCCAATTATGGGGCCTCAGTGCTGGGCATATAGCAAAGAATGTGATGTTATACACCCTGTGCTTATGTAATCTATTGAGAAATATTGACTCTAAACATTATGTATATCTATCTATCTATCTATCTATCTATCATCTGTCTGTCTATCATCTATCTATCTGTCTGTCTGTCTATCATCTATCTATCTATCATCTGTCTGTCTATCTATCATCTATCTATCTGTCTGTCTATCATCTATCTATCTATCTATCTATCATCTGTCTATCATCTATCTATCTATCTGTCTGTCTATCATCTATCTATCTATCTATCTGTCTATCTATCAATCATCTATCTATCATCTCTCTCTCTATCCGCCTGCTTAACAAATGCAATAAGAGAGGGAATAATTCTTCAGATCCTACTTTAATTATCTCTAACATGTGGAAAAATATCAAACATGCAGCTCTTGTTCTGATTATTTAAAAAAGATAATTTATATAGAAACCCTCTTGGAAGCTTGAAAGAATACCAAATAATGGTTGGAAGGCAGTGCAATGGCATTGAACGACTGGGGTAAGCCCAATGCTTTTGATCACAAATGACAGCAATCCAGCCAATATTTCTTTAAAGTAAAAACAAAACAAAACAAAACAAACCCAGGAAATTCAATCAGAGGCTTGAGTAGCTCCATGAAGAGGAGCTGGCTCAGAAAAGTCATTTGTGGACAGTAGGGAAAAAAATCATATACAAACAAGAAACACACCAGTAGAATTATATGACTAAGAAATAGAAGTATATTTTGCCTGATGGACAAAGAATGTTGCTCAGAAAAACAATATTCACACAAGGCTTGCCACTCTGGGCTCTCCACTTGAGCTTGAATCAAGCCTCTCCCACTTATTACTAGATCTTTGGCAAGTTAGTACTGTGAATCTCAGCCATTATTTTCCAAGTTGAGATAGATATCGCTATCCTGAAGAGTTTTTGTAAAGATTGGCTTGGAAAATATCTATAAAACATATTTCTTCGTTGGAATAGGTAACCAAATTGATATTGTTTATCATGGCAAGCAGAAAATTCCCAAATTCCATCCCTTACCTCTGTTCACTTCCTAATCCCATTATGTTAGGCTACATGGGAAAGGGGAATTAGAGCGTCAGATGAGATTAAGGTTGCTAACCAGCTGACCCAAAAATAAAAAATAGGGAGATGACTCTGGGTTATTCAGCGGGCCCCAAATAATTATGGGGATGCTTAAATGAGAAAGGGGGAAGTGGAAGAATCAGTGTCAGAGTGATTTGATGTAAGAAAGACATGACTAGGCTTTGAAGACTGTGAAAGGACAGACCAAGAAATGAAAGAAGCAGGAAACAGCAAGAAAACAGGTTCTCACCTGGAGCTTCCCGCAGGAAACGTATTCCAGCTAAGATGTGCAGTGAGCTGAGTGAAACCAGTTTTGAACTTCTGACTTTTAGCACTGTAAGACAATCTGTGCTCTTTTCAGCCACTATGTTTGTGGCAATTTGTTGTAGCAGCAATGGGAAACTAATATAGTTATTTTAATCTTACTGAGAAATATAGGACACTTATTAGGATGAGCGAAGTAAGAAACTATAGTAATGAAGAGGAAATACATGAAAATAAATTCATGAAACTTGCATAAAATCTAAGGAAAATGTGGGCATATCATAGGTGATTGCAATACGCTGTGATTAAGTGATTGACAAAGATAAAATGTTTTCCTAATTGGGACATTAAACTTATGAAAGAGTTCCTGGAAGGGTATAGGTGCTGGGGAGTTTCATGCATCTGAGATTGTGTGATTTTTCTTTCCTTGAGAAAAATTAGGGGGGAAATAGAGAAACTGAAAAGAGTTCAGGTTGAATAGAGTTAAAATTCAAAGAGTGAAAAAATGACAAGAGAGTTAAGTCAGATAGGGAAGCACTACACTACAAGTACACTGTACTGCACACAGAATTTGACCCGAGTTCCTCCTTTCTTGGCCTATCTTATCCATTTTATATGCTATACTACATGATACTACTATACCATACCATATCACATCATGCTAGCAGCTGTAGAATCATGTAGAAAAGCATTAGAATACTTTCATGAGTCTTGGAACAAATAACACTCTTGAGTCTAATAACACATAACTATTGAGTCTTATAAATAAATTTAATTTTAATGATGAGTTAATCATTTGTGTTACCATGGGTAAGTTGGGTAACTTCTAGAAACTATTTTTCTTTAACTGATAGAAGAGATAAAAAACAAAATTCCTTCCTCATGGTTTGTTTTGAAGACTAAATGAAATAATACAGTTCCTAGCACATAGTAATGAATAAATGTCACTATCATAATATAAATAATAATTATTATGTTACTGCAATTACTATTATTATGACTATTGTTAGTATCAACCCTGAAAAGATTTTGAAAACCATTTTTAGAAGCTTGAGCTTTATCTTCAATGCAAAAAGGAACCAAAGAGGATTTTCCATGGAAAGAAAATGATCTGATTTGCATTCTACAATAATCACTTTGGAAATAACACAGAGGGAACATGAACACTGACCTACTCTCCCTCCCACTATACACTCAAACCACAGTGAATGAATACAAGGTATAAGCCCCACAGATGGAAAACAAGGAGAAAACACCCTAAGAAAAAGGTAATTTTGGAAAACAGCAAGACCAAGACCAGTGCATGAGTAGGAACTGATTTTTCAAGGCAAAGTTGAAACCTAGATGTCTATAACAAGGAAAACAAGTCAGCCCGCATGTAATAGAACCTCTGAAATGCTCAGACTCTGAGGAAATGTGCTTCTCTACAACCGGGTGTTCAGGGAGGAACTGAAATGAAGAGAAGTTTCTACTCTTTCAGCCACCGCTGCTCTTACCCAGTCCACCGCAGCAAAAAGATGAGCGCCCTAAAGATTCTGGAAAAGTGGAAACAAGACGCAGCTGGGCTGGGA
>NW_012101446.1:70502-79475 GCF_000951045.1 Mandrillus leucophaeus
ATAGGTAACCAAATTGATATTGTTTATGATGGCAAGCAGAAAATTCCCAAATTCCATCCCTTACCTCTGTTCACTTCCTAATCCCATTATGTTAGGCTACATGGGAAAGGGGAATTAGAGCGTCAGATGAGATTAAGGTTGCTAACCAGCTGACCCAAAAATAAAAAATAGGGAGATGACTCTGGGTTATTCAGCGGGCCCCAAATAATTATGGGGATGCTTAAATGAGAAAGGGGGAAGTGGAAGAATAAGTGTCAGAGTGATTTGATGTAAGAAAGACATGACTAGGCTTTGAAGACTGTGAAAGGACAGACCAAGAAATGAAAGAAGCAGGAAACAGCAAGAAAACAGGTTCTCACCTGGAGCTTCCCGCAGGAAACGCATTCCAGCTAAGATGTGCAGTGAGCTGAGTGAAACCAGTTTTGAACTTCTGACTTTTAGCACTGTAAGACAATCTGTGCTCTTTTCAGCCACTATGTTTGTGGCAATTTGTTGTAGCAGCAATGGGAAACTAATATAGTTATTTTAATCTTACTGAGAAATATAGGACACTTATTAGGATGAGCGAAGTAAGAAACTATAGTAATGAAGAGGAAATACATGAAAATAAATTCATGAAACTTGCATAAAATCTAAGGAAAATGTGGGCATATCATAGGTGATTGCAATACGCTGTGATTAAGTGATTGACAAAGATAAAATGTTTTCCTAATTGGGACATTAAACTTATGAAAGAGTTCCTGGAAGGGTATAGGTGCTGGGGAGTTTCATGCATCTGAGATTGTGTGATTTTTCTTTCCTTGAGAAAAATTAGGGGGGAAATAGAGAAACTGAAAAGAGTTCAGGTTGAATAGAGTTAAAATTCAAAGAGTGAAAAAATGACAAGAGAGTTAAGTCAGATAGGGAAGCACTACACTACAAGTACACTGTACTGCACACAGAATTTGACCCGAGTTCCTCCTTTCTTGGCCTATCTTATCCATTTTATATGCTATACTACATGATACTACTATACCATACCATATCACATCATGCTAGCAGCTGTAGAATCATGTAGAAAAGCATTAGAATACTTTCATGAGTCTTGGAACAAATAACACTCTTGAGTCTAATAACACATAACTATTGAGTCTTATAAATAAATTTAATTTTAATGATGAGTTAATCATTTGTGTTACCATGGGTAAGTTGGGTAACTTCTAGAAACTATTTTTCTTTAACTGATAGAAGAGATAAAAAACAAAATTCCTTCCTCATGGTTTGTTTTGAAGACTAAATGAAATAATACAGTTCCTAGCACATAGTAATGAATAAATGTCACTATCATAATATAAATAATAATTATTATGTTACTGCAATTACTATTATTATGACTATTGTTAGTATCAACCCTGAAAAGATTTTGAAAACCATTTTTAGAAGCTTGAGCTTTATCTTCAATGCAAAAAGGAACCAAAGAGGATTTTCCATGGAAAGAAAATGATCTGATTTGCATTCTACAATAATCACTTTGGAAATAACACAGAGGGAACATGAACACTGACCTATTCTCCCTCCCACTATACACTCAAACCACAGTGAATGAATACAAGGTATAAGCCCCACAGATGGAAAACAAGGAGAAAACACCCTAAGAAAAAGGTAATTTTGGAAAACAGCAAGACCAAGACCAGTGCATGAGTAGGAACTGATTTTTCAAGGCAAAGTTGAAACCTAGATGTCTATAACAAGGAAAACAAGTCAGCCCGCATGTAATAGAACCTCTGAAATGCTCAGACTCTGAGGAAATGTGCTTCTCTACAACTGGGTGTTCAGGGAGGAACTGAAATGAAGAGAAGTTTCTACTCTTTCAGCCACCGCTGCTCTTACCCAGTCCACCGCAGCAAAAAGATGAGCGCCCTAAAGATTCTGGAAAAGTGGAAACAAGACGCAGCTGGGCTGGGAATGAAGCACTGTACTGTAGAGGGAAGTTTGACTTATGAGTGCACATAGAAAGGAAAGCCTCTTTGCCCACTGGACATCTAGAATTTGGGCAGCCAAGCAAGCTCATTCTTTTCTGGTATGTGATCGGAGTGTTTCTCTCTGGGGAATATTTGGTTTTATTTCTTTTCTTCTTCTTCTTTTTTTTCTTTTTTTTCTTTTTCTTTTGAGACAGAGTCTCGCTTTGTTGCCAGGCTGGAGTGTAGTGGCGGGATCTCGGCCCCTGCAACCTCCGACTCCCTGGTTCAAGCGATTCTCCTGCCCCAGTCTCCTGAGTAGCTGGGACTACAGACATGTGCCACCATGCCTAGCTCATTTTGGGATTTTTAGTAGACACAGGGTTTCACCATGTTGGCCAGGATGATCTCAATCTGACCTCGTGACCCACCCACCTCAGCTGTCTGAAGTGCTGGGATTACAGGCATGAGCCACGGAACCTGGCCAGGGAGTATTTCTAATTAGGAAAACAACAACAACAACAACAACAACAACAACTATCATTAATTGTATTTTGTGCCCTTGGAATTGTATTTTGGCCCTTGTGTCAATTCTGCCATTGTTACCTTATTGTGGGGCAACACATTAATGCCTTATAACTAATTACTTTGTATTGCCTTTTTTTTTCTCATTAGAATTTCCCACTCTTTACAACACTGTTTATGTACATACAGGCCCCCTGAATTATTTTGTTTCGTAATGTTTCCCTAGTTCCTAGAATATTGCCTGACCCTATGTATTAGTGAGGGTTCTCTAGAAAGAGCTAATAGGAGATATATATATATAGATATAGATAGATAGATAGATAGATATACACACACACATACATACATATATATATATATGGTTTTATTCGGATAAACTCACACAATCACAAGGTGAGGTCCCACAATAGGCTGTCTGCAAGCTGAGAAGCAAGGAAGCCAGTTTGAGTCGCAAAACCTCAAAAGTAGGGAAGCCAGTGGTGCAGCCTTCAGTCTGTGGCTGAAGGCCTGAGATGCCCTGGCAAATCACTAGTGTAAGTTCAAGAGTCCAAAAGCTGAAGAACTTGGAGTCTGATGTTTGAGGGCAGGAAGATGAAGGCAGGAGGACTCAGCAAGTCTGCTCTTGCCATGTTCCTCTGCCTGCTTTATTCTAGCCATGCTGGTGGCTGGTTAGATGATGCCCACCCAGATTGAGGGTGGGTCCGCCTCAACTAGTCCACTGACTCAAATTTTAATCTCCATTGGCCACACCCTCACAGACACACCCACGAACAATACTTTGCATCCTTCAATCCAATCAAGTTGACACTCAATATTAACCATCAGACCCTGTGTGTATATATGTAGGTATACACATATGCATATATGTATATGTATATTGTTTAAGTAAATATTGAAAAATAAACTTTTACTTTCCCATGTTGTATGTTCTTTACAGACAAGTAGGGAGATCAAACCAAACGGACAGATACATGGATCTCTCATGATCAGAGGCAATGCAGTGAACAGACAAGAACTTAAAAGGAAAACCAAATGCTGAGAGAAAAGATACTGCATGTTACAAGAACAGATGCTATGAAAAGATCAGCAAGTACTCCAAGAAAGAACTCTTGGAAATTATAAAATACATAGTTTTTTTTTTAAAAAAATGAAAAGTACTGAATGACAGTCTTGAAAATATAGCTTAGATATTAGAAATGATGATCAAATGATGGCAAATAGTAAACAAAATAACTGAATTAGCTCTGGAAGCCCAGTATCTGACTAAGAGAAATTTCAGAATAAAACTCCCAAACATAATAAAAATGAAGGAGAAATTAATGAAAGGAAGTGAAGGAAGCCAGTGAAGTGAGGAAAGGAAGGAAGGGAAGAAAGGAGGATTCAGAACCAAATGATTTATCCAGATTGCATAGTGCCCATGGATAGCTCAACAAAAGGAATGAAAATACTGTACTTTCAGTAGACAACTTGATGATTATTCATTTCCTTTGCTAAGACAAGGTACATAAATAGCATCCTAAATGGGTGTGACTTGTTTTTAAATAATGTCTTTCCTTGTTCATTTTTCTGAGTGGCTGCTTATTTCCTGGTATGCTGTTTTGTTTTAACAATAGAAGAAACATGAGCATATTCTAATGTCAAATCAATTAATCAAGATAGGAAGAACGTGAATATACCGAGAGAGAGTATCCATCACAAATTATTACATCACCGTTAGCAAAATGTCTGATTTTTATTTTATCCATATTTATTGTTACAATTCTGAAGGGAGTTTCATGACTCTAATATGCAAAGAGAATAAAATTTTTGAAGGTCCTAAATTGAAATGTTTGCTTACAGTCTTTTAATTTATCTTGTTTACATATATAAAACAATCAACAAATTTTAAGTAATTTGCCAATTTTTAATTGCAAATCAAATGCAATTAAAAATAAATAATTTGAAATCGGATAGCTTGATTGTAATTGTAGAAGTTATACATACAACATAAATATTCTGTCATTAAATATTGTCTCATAATTAATATTCAGTAGAGACTATTACAAACTTAATAAAACCAATACTAAATGTTATAATGAACTAAGTTATTAATATATCTATCTGATAGAACATTTTAAAAAATTAATCTATTGAACCCGAACATGAAAATGCAGATTAATTTTTTCTGATAGTGACTTACACTTGATATTTTATTTTGTTTAGTAATTGAATAGAGCTGAAAATGGAGAGTTCCCCTTCTTTACCGTAAATCAATGAACATCCTTCTTAAGTCATGTGGATTGATTAACACTCTAGACTGGAGATCTCAATTAGATATATAATTAAAAAATGATTCATTTTGAAAGATGCACAAGTAATTTTAATACATTGACTTTCAGTTTAAACAAATTGTAATGTTTAATTGCAAATATAACACCTGCATTACCATGTATATATTTTACCTTATCTCTTCACTAGTTACTCAAGAAAATGACACCTAATTTAAGAAAGGAATAATGGGCTCTTATTTAAGATTGATGTGAAAGTTAGTCAATCACACACTTGTCTTATTTAACTTTTTTATTTAATTCACAACCCTGGGTCTTACCAGAAACTGATGAGCTAATTTGTTTGCTTCTGAGCTCATCAATGGGATTCCATTAAGTTAAATGGCTTTGCAAAGGAAAATCTATAAAGGAACAGCAAATCTACTAGACATGATAATGAAAGGGACTCTGAAAATAATGTTTTACATGAAAGCTACTCTAAAACAGTTCAATACTGGATCAATTAAGCTGGAGAAAATAATTCAGTTGGGATAATTGTGTTTTACTGAATGTTTAAATGTTTGTTAAATAAAATAATTTATTCTGATTTGTGAAACATCAGATGATAAAGTTAATTATCATTAATCCACTTTGTAAATCTGAGAATATTTACCCTAGAAGACTGTGATAGCCAGGTTGATAAGCTAAATATTGATAATGCGTGATTTAACATTTCTCTGTTACTTCATACATCCTCTTTATTTTGCCATCCTTTCCTAATTAGGTTCGGGTTTGCTCCAATTAATTCTCATCACAGCCTTTTTCCCACTCAAATTAAAATTGAGTTTTGAGGACTTCTTTTCGAGCCATGCTGGTGTAACAAAGTCTGTGTTGACCTTCTTATCTTAAACAATTAGAAAGATTGACAAATTTTGTGAATTAACACAACTTAAACGTGAGACACCAGGCAATATATGTCTGTAATACTCAAGAAAAGATAAAACAAGTAAGATAAAATTTTTCATCATTCAAGATTATTTCAAAAACACTCATTCTGAATCATGGATCAGGGAGCAAAATCGAAACCAAAGACAGTTTTCTTGCTGAGCTGAGGTGACAGAGTATAGAACTTAGAGAATCTGAAGAGGCTAGAAGTTTCAGAACAGAGTTTTTAAGAAGAGGTAACTACCCAGAACAATGGCCTTAGAATCTGCCTAGGGAAACTCTTTGAGTCTTTGCTAAATAATGAGAGCTATACACGTAAACTGAAAAATCTAAGTGGTTGAAGAAAGTATGCCCTCAAAACCCTAAACTGAGCAACTCTCAGAGTTCACATAGATATGGGAACTGTTCAAATTTCTAACAAGACTTTCAAAGATCCCTCAGAGCATTCAAGAAGGCCACATGAAAAACAGTCTTTAGTAGTAGAAACAAACTCTGTCTTACTAAAGGAGAAAACTAGGCTTGCACTAATAAAGTTTAAAAACAAGGTATAAAAGTTTTTAGCTGAACCACAAATAACAAGGACCACAAAAAATCCATATACTCAACATTGGAAAATACACAATTTTCAAGATGTAATAAAAATTCCTAGGTGTATAACATGTCAAGAAAAAAAATCACATTTATAACAGTATCTAAACATTAAATATTTAGGAATAAATTTAACCATGGAAGACTATAAAACATTGATAAAAAGTCTTAAAGAATACACTAATAAATGAAAATATTTCCAATATTCAAGGATTGGGAGAATCGATATTGTTAAAATGTCCACACTACCCAAAGCAATATGCAGATTCAATGCAATTCCTATCAAAATTCCAATGGCATTCTTTTTTTTTTTTCCCTGAGACAGAGTTTGGCTCTGTCACCCAGGTTATGGTGCAGGCGCGCTCTCAGCTCACTGCAAGCTCCACATCCTGGGTTCAGGCCTTTCTCCTGCCTCAGCCTTCCAACTAGGTGGGACTACAGGCACCCGCCACCACGCCCGGCTAATTTTTTTGTATTTTTGGTAGAGATAGAGTTTCACTGTGTTAGCCAGGATAGTCTTGATTTCCTGACCTTGTGATCTACCCACCTTGGTCTCCCAACCAAAGGCATTCTTCACAGAAAAAGAAAATACATCCTAAAATTTGTGTAAAACAAGAAAAAACTTAATAAAGCAATCTTGAGCAATAAGAACAAAACTGGAGGCATCACAATATTTGATTTCAAAATATACTACAAAGTTGTAGTAATAAAAGCTATAGTAATAAACGCTACAGTAATAAAGTAATAAAAGCAGCAGGATAACAGACACATAGACAGATTGAACAGAATAAAGAGCCCAGATATAAATCTATGTATCTACAGTAAATTGATTTTTGACAAAGTTTCCAAGAGCACACTTTGGGAAAGAATAGTCTCTTTAATAAATAGTATTGGGACAAACGGATATCTAAATACAAAAAAAAAATGAAATTAGATTCTTATCTCACTCCATATACAAAAGTCAACTCGAAATAAATTAAACACTTAAATATAAGACATACAAATGTAAAACTACTAGAAGAAAACATAAGAAAGCTCCATTACATTTGTGTGGGCAGTGATTTTTTTTTTTTTTAAATATATAAGCCTAAAAGCACAGGCAGCAAAAGCAAAGATAGACAAATTTAATTACATTAAACTTAAAAGCTTCTGCATAGCAAAGGAAATAGTCAACAGAATAAAGGGACAACCTACGGAATTGGAGAAAATATTTGCAAACAATACATCTAGGGCTTAATATCCAAAATATATAAGAAACGCAAACAACTCGATGGAAAGAAACCAAATAACCTTATTAAAATATGGGCAAAGTATATGAATAGGCAATACTATAAAGATGACATACAACTGGCCAACGGGTATAGGAAAAAATGCTCAACATTATTAGTCATCAGGAAATGCAAATAAAAACCATGGGATACCTGTTAGAATGGCTAATATCAAAAAGAAGAAAGATAACAAGTGTTGGTGAGGACGTAGAGCAAAGTTTACCCTTGTGTACTGTTAGTGGGATTGTGAATTAGTATAGCCATTTTGGAAAACAGTATGAAGGTTCCCCAAAAATCAAAAATAAAACTACCATATAATTGGCAACCTCACTACTATGTATATATACAAAGGAAATAAAATCAATTATATAGATGAGATACCTGCACTCCTGTATTTATTGTAGCATTATTTACAATAGTGAAGATGTGGAATTGATCTATGTGTCCATCAATGGATGAATGAAGAAAATGTAGCTACACTCCCCCACATCAAACACACACACACACATACTGAAATATTATTCAGACTTCAAGGAAATGTTGTCATCTGTGACAAGGAACCTAGATGACATATGACATTTGTTAATAAAATAAGTTCCACTCAGCAAGACCAATACTGTGTGATCTCACATGTGGAATCTAAACTAGTTGAACTCATCGAAGTAGAGAGTAGAGTGGTTGGTTACAGGAGCGAAGGGCAGGGGAGGAAATTGAGATGTTGGTCAAAGGATATGAAATTTCAGTTAGAACAAGTTGAAGAGATATTTTGTACAATAAGGAGATTATAGTTAATAATAATGTATTACATTATTGAAAATTGCCAGGAGAGTAGGTTTCAAGTATTTCACCACATAAAAAAGAAAAATATGTGAAGTAATGCATATGTTAATTAGCTTGACTTAGCTATTTCACAGTGTAAGCCCATTTCAAAACAACATGTACATGATAAGAATATACAATTATTGCTTGTCAGTTAACAGAAGAATATGCCAAGATAAAGAATGATATTGAAATGTAAAGACTATTTATTTTGTAATACCGAATAGATTTTATGCTAGATTAGAAATAAATTAATAAAGCTTTTACAAATTAGAATATAGAACTAAAAATTACCTAAAATATAGGTAGATATTAAGATTAATAATATTACAAATATTTAAATATAAAATATAAATTTGAAGTCATTAAAATATAGGTTTGAGTTTGAAGTTATTAAAGAAAAATATAAAAGACTTAAGAAACAATGAACATTTTGTCAACACTTCTGATATATTGGATATGAATTGTAGTTCAAATAAATGCATTATTCTTGGTAACTCTCATCTGTCTTCTACAATGTCCAATTCTTTACCTGTAGTAGGCCTTCAGAATGCATTCATAATTATACCGTCTGTAAACAGAAAAACCTGTTAAACAAATTGACTCCAGTGTAAATAATATTTATTTGTTTCTCGTTTCTTTATT
>NW_012101446.1:84930-86598 GCF_000951045.1 Mandrillus leucophaeus
GGCCCCTGTAATTTAATTATAAACACACACAAACAGACACACTCACACACACACACCCAGACTTTCCAATTAAGCACACTCAAAAAGGAAATATAACCAACTGTAACCTGTCCACATAAAGATTGATATTATTAGCACACTAACTTAAAAGTTACAGGTAGGTAGATGACTACGTAGCTAATGATATGAATTTGGCTTTTTAAAAAATTAAAATGTATCATACTGTATATGATATATGAAACCAGATATTTCTTATATTTTGAATATTTCATAAGTTATTAAATATTATGCCACATTAAGATATGTGTACAAAGTAAACATATTTTAAACATATTTCTGGTTTTTGTTATTGATGTCATCAATATTTTTCACTATATTAAAAGTAAATAATATGATTATTGTTTTTAAAGATTTGTATTCATTAAAAATTAGTTATATGGAAAAGAATTCCCAGAAGACATTTCTTTTTCTAACAGAAGGTTTATAAAACTTTAAATATTTTGGGACTGCTAAACCTCCCTTCAAAAATATTTTGTTAATTTTTAAATTTTTATATACAGTGTATGAGAACTCAAATATCCCACACATTTGTCAATTCTGATTATATAATTTTAGAACCAAAATACACCACAGATCTATTTTGCTTGTTTTAACATCTAAGGAAAATATCTGAATGTTGTTTTAATTTGTATTTCCTTGGCACTATTAAGTTTTCATTTTGTTTCATAGTTTCAATGACCACTTTTAGAATTCCTTTTTTTTAATTGAAAGACTGTGTATCTTTTTTGTCTTATAGGGGGCAGGGGGCGGAGTCTCGCTCTGTCGCCCAGGCTGGAGTGCAATGGCACGATCTCTGCTCACTGTAACCTCGGCTTCCTGGGTTCAAATGATTCTCCTGCCTCAGCTTCCTGAGTAGCTGGGATTACAGGTGCATGCCACCATGCCCAGCTAATTTTTTGTATCTTTAGTAGAGACAGGGTTTCACCATGTTGGCCAGGCTAGTCTCGAACTCCTGACCTCGTGATTCTCCCGCCTCAGCCTCCCAAAGTAAAGGGATTACAGGCGTGAGCGACCATGCCGGCCTATGTGTATCAGTTTTAATGAAGATCAAGTGTTATTATTGGAGCTTGATTAGGAAAATGAAAGACGTCCAGTATATTTTGAACGTCGGAGGGCCTTTTCATTTTCAAAAGATAGAGGTTAAAGGAATTAGTCATGTGTAATGGAAATGTCCAAGGTAGGGCCCAGGTGCTGCTTAAATGATACAGTCAGGAATCTGCTATGCTTTGTTTTGCTTCTTTTTTTCAGTTTTTAAGGGGGAATTGTGGGGGAGAAAGAGGTCTCATTTTGTTGCTCCAGGCTGGCCTCAAACTCCTGGTCTCAAGCACTTCAGCCTCCTGAGCAGCTGGAACTACAGGCAGGCACCACCAAGTCAGGGGCGTTTTGTTTCTTAAGGATGACATTTCTAGTGACGACAAAGACCACCTGCAGCCCCGGCATGATATTCATCCCATCTCTCACCAATTTTGTAGTAATTATATTTATCCCAACTCATGCACTTCCAGATCAAGTGGAAGAGTCCCTTCTGATACTTCTCCCTGACCACACACAGTGGTACAACATATATTTCAAATATGGGATGAATCCAACCAGACTTAAGTACATTTG
>NW_012101446.1:91348-97071 GCF_000951045.1 Mandrillus leucophaeus
GAAAATTTATTTACTGTAGCTTTCTTATTTTGATAAGGAAACAAGTTTATGCCTACTTTTAAAAATAAGA
The DNA here is from genome assembly GCF_000951045.1 of Mandrillus leucophaeus. Taxonomy (NCBI): domain Eukaryota; kingdom Metazoa; phylum Chordata; class Mammalia; order Primates; family Cercopithecidae; genus Mandrillus; species Mandrillus leucophaeus. The sequence continues at coordinate 91,419 of NW_012101446.1, forward strand.
CTTCCGCAGCAATTCTTTCTCTGTGCCACTGTCACACGATAAATTTTTCTCCTCTTTGCAACATAACATTTGGTTGAGAGATCAGCTATCAAGACTGATAAGGGTGTCAAATTGATTGACGATGATCAAAGCAGAGTAGAATCGCACTTGCTCTTTGTGGCTCCATGGCCACTTCTTTGTTTAGTATTGTCAGAAAAATCAGCAAATAGAATTTGAGGCAAAAGCAATGAAAGGAAAGATGGATAAAGAATGTGACATTATTTGCCCTGGCACTTTTGGGACAATAACTTCCTGGCAAGTTTATCCGTGCTCAATCACCATGACACAGAGGGAGGAGTGAGATGTCTGCACCAAGTGCTCACTCAAATTCAGATTCTGGAAGACCTGACACGGAAGATCAGTGAAACTTGTGAAATCTGCCACTTAGCAGGTAATATTCAGACAGCCAGATATAATGTATAATAGGTGAGAATAGGTCGTCCATCCCTAGAACCTTGAGGGAAGTTACAAAGAAAAAGAAAGACAAGAATATTCACTATCAGTTTACTTTAGCCCAGGTTCCATGTGAACTCTCCTTGCCAAAAATGTTTTCATAAAAATTATTCCATTTCACATAAACTGACTCACGTCTGAAGGTAAACATTTATTTATCTGTTTAGCATGCAGGAAATTATTTTTAATTTTAGGATACATAATAATCAATCTTAAGAAATAAGGTGGAAATCACATTTATTGTGTATAATAACATAAAAAATTTTCTGATATAGGAGTTTTACTGTGTTGTTTTATTTATTTTCTTTAGTTATTTTAGTAATTTTCCTGAAATTAAAAAAAATGGGTAAAACTAGAATATTTTAAAAAACAATTTCAAATGAGTAACTCTAAACATTTTTCACAACAATAATATTGAAACCATTATTTAAAAATTTAGCTACTCATCGTATGGCTTCTTTAGAAACTAACTTTATTTATAATTGACAGTTATCTATTTGTAAATGCAGGTTATTTATTGTACCAAATAAGTAGATAATTATAAATTACAAGATTTACTTTAAGTGTGACGTAGTGTTTTCTGAACAAAAATTTAATCTAGTCAATATAACTCCTGCCTTCAACAAAATACTTAAACCAGAACTATATACCAATTACAATCTGTGATTTAATTTTTATATACCAATTTTAACTATATACCAAATTCAATATGTAATTTAATTTTTGTTTGTTTGTTTGTTTTGTTTTGTTTTTGAGACGGAGTTTCACTCTTGTTGCCCAGGCTGGAGTGTAATGGCACAATCTCGGCTCACTGCAACCTCAACCTCTGCCTCCTGAGTTCAAGTGATTCTCTTGCCTCAGCCTCCTGAGTAGTTGGGATTACAGGCATGCGCCACCATGCCTGGCTAATTTTTTTGTATTTTTGGTAGAGATGGGGTTCACCATGTTGGCCAGGCTGGTCTCAAACTCCTGACCTCAGATGATCCACCTGCCTTAGCCTCCCAAAGTACTGGGATTACAGGTGTGAGCCACTGCGCCGGCCCCTGTAATTTAATTATAAACACACACAAACAGACACACTCACACACACACACCCAGACTTTCCAATTAAGCACACTCAAAAAGGAAATATAACCAACTGTAACCTGTCCACATAAAGATTGATATTATTAGCACACTAACTTAAAAGTTACAGGTAGGTAGATGACTACGTAGCTAATGATATGAATTTGGCTTTTTAAAAAATTAAAATGTATCATACTGTATATGATATATGAAACCAGATATTTCTTATATATTTTGAATATTTCATAAGTTATTAAATATTATGCCACATTAAGATATGTGTACAAAGTAAACATATTTTAAACATATTTCTGGTTTTTGTTATTGTCATCAATATTTTTCACTATATTAAAAATAAATGATATGATTCTTGTTTTTAAAGATTTGTATTCATTAAAAATTAGTTATATGGAAAAGAATTCCCTGAAGACATTTCTTTTTCTAACTTCCAGATCAAGTAGAAGAGTCCCTTCTGATACTTCTCCCTGACCACACACAGTGGTACAACATATATTTCAAATATGGGATGAATCCAACCAGACTTAAGTACATTTGTATATGTGACATGGATCACATACCAATTACCGAAGCAATCACTGTAGACTGAAGAAAGAGGGGTGGATCCTTAAGGAACAACAACGTGCCATCTCCTATAACTTCATTTTTCATAAAATTGTAGTTTTCACTATACTGTAAATACGAAAGTAGAATATAAGCTTCACACGCAACGCACATGAATGCACGCGCACACACACACATAAGCGTGCATACACACACACACATATTCTCCCAAATATGTTTTGTTTAAAAATAACAGGAATGAGTGAATGCTTTACCGCCATTTTACAAATAGTAAAAATATCAGGGGAAAAATATTTACTGATGTGTAAAATAATAGATATCTGCAATACAGACAAATCTAATAAAATTATGTGTATATTTTTATATGAAATAATCAGAGACTAAGTTACAATTTGACCTGCAAACATACATTTCACTTCTAAGGAACACACCATATTAATGTCCAAAACTCACATGATAAAATCCAGCTTTAGACCAATTCATTCATTTTTTAGTAGGTATAGTTATTGTATTATTTAGAAAATCAGTATTAAATAAATTATCTCTTATTATTAGTTCAGTATTCACATATTCCTTTTATCATTTGGAGCTACAATATTTAAGACCTACACTTAACTTTGCTTTCACTGTATGCCTTATTATCTATTCTCTCTAAATAAAATCTCCATTCCATGAAAATAGAACACAATAAAAATAATAAGATTTGGGGTTATCTTGTTACCAAAGTTCCAAAATGCATATGCCAGCAAATGCTTTCAGAAATTAAAAAAGGAAAAGTTTATGGTTCATTTTAGGGAGATTACTAGAATAATATGCAAAATCTTGATATTGGCTAAGAATGTTTCAAAATCAAAAAGGACGTTAATCCTCATTATGACAATACACTCAACATAATGTAAGCAACAAATAAAAATATATCCATACCTATTCCAATTTATTGAGAATAATGAACAAAAAACCCTTTAACATTACCAAAGATAATATAGAGACAACTGACAAATGATAAATTGGCATTAAACTTATCATCATAAAACAGATGTCACAAGAAAATATAATTTCATACACACCTGTTAAAATTTTTAGTGAAAAATATAGAAATTTTTAGAGAAATAAGGACTGATAGAATTTAGTATTTTTGGACCCTCATTGAGAAAAACTGCATAAACATTTGTTGTCTTGGAAAAAGGAAGTAGAATAACAGAAACAGAAATACTTTGATAATAGGTAAAATATATTGGTAATTTAAATACATACTTTAAAAATAAAAATAAACATTGCTTGGTTTAAATAATAAATTTAAAAATAGAATTTCTATAAAACCATCACAACTAAGATAGAGTAGTGGTATAATCATTGCTTAAAAGATTTTCAGGTATGTTTTCATTGAAATAATAGACATATGAAATAAATTTAGACATAGAAAAACATTTTAATAGTTACATCAGAAAAGAAAGGAGATGAAAACTGATTCTCCATATTATTTAATCTATGCATGCATACATGTATATGAAGAAGATAATATAATCATTCCAGTGTGGGTAGTGGGCACATGTTTTCATTTAAACAGTCTCTGTACTCTTTCTGTATATTGCTAAAATACAGTTTTGAGATATTTTCAGGTAAAAAAAAGTATCAAAAACAGTGAATAATGTATTACCAGAGTGCCATTTTTATAATACTTCTCTTTTTAGATTTCAAGTTTGTATATTTTTTGTTTCTATATTTCTCAAGGTTTTATATTTCTTGTTTGTTCACAAGGAGTCTTTGTGGTGCCTCTGCAATATGTATATTTGCCTGAAACAATTAAAATAATTAAAACAATTAAAAAATTATAAGTCAATATGGTTATGTAAACTATTATACTACATGTTATAAAATTCCACACAGTTCATGACTACCTTTCTATAATACTTCTCTTTATATTTCAACTTTGTATTTTTCCCTGATAAAAAAATAACCTAGCAAGTGGTAATTAAAGGATGGAGCAGAATCAGTGTAGTCAGGTAAGAGAGCACATTTGCAGTCCTAGCAGGATGGTCCTCAGTCTATGGGATCCTGATCACAGTGGACTTTTCATTAGCAACGGGATTTTCCAGAAGTCTGTGTTAGCAAGTTAGTGGCTTCTTTTCCTTGCTGTTCAATTAATCCGAATTTCACCACTGGAAGTATAAACCTGTACAGACATTTTATGATTAAGACTTACAAAATCATCTTCAAAGCATCAGGAGCCAAGACATCTCTACTTACCCTAGAATTTAATTGAATTGTTTTCAGTGAGCTGAAAAACAGTGTTTTTAATTTTCACTTTAATGTGTAATTATGTCCCAACATATACAGAAAGTTACCTGACATTAGTTACTAATATGTAATTATTGCAGCCTTCTATACATAAAACACCTAAGTTTTTTGAAATGCATATTGTGTAAGAATAAGACATCTATTTATACAAGGGTATGAAGAGTATTAAAACAGTATCAGGGAAATAGATATGAGACCATACACATAATTATTTGATTTTGTATTCATTTGCTTTTCCAAAGTTTTTGTGTATTACCTTTAAAAAATATATGTATTCAGTCATTTTGAAAAGGTCATTTTCTCCTTTGGTTATGGACAGGTGTCTTCATTATTGCAAAATCTGCGAGTTGAGCAATAATTAAGGCAACAGCTGCACTCGGGACATGACAGGCAAAAGACATAACAGCATGTTTTCCGAATACTTTGTTTTAGGAGAATGTCTATTGGTAACAATCCATGAGATAAATGACACACTTTAGACCACCACACTTACATCCAATCCTCATAAACACTTTCCCAAAAATTATCTACCTGCTGTCTTGCTGAGGTGTGTTCAATTATATTTTAAATCTAAAGAGATGTTCTGGATTGGCATTTAGAACAGAAGTTCCACTCCCATCAACATTTTATTTTATGAATTTGTAAACCAAAACAAAAATTCTAAGCCCTTCAGTTGACTGAATAGACCCCGCTCTCCATCAAGGGGATTCCAAAGAATCCTGAAAAATTAGTTCAGGCCATTGATACAGGAGCTAAAAAGAAATTATTTAGGCAGTTAGTGAGGGTAAGAGGGTCCTCCGTAAGGCTTCCCTTTTAACAAAAAGCAGCTCCCAAATCATTTCTTTTCTAATAAAGAGCAGCCTGTAAAATTGAGCCGCAAACATATATAAGCAAGCTTGAAGCTTGCATAGGTAAATGCAAGCAGCTGTGCCAATAGGAAAAGACTACCTGGGGGCCAGGCATGTTCATCATGAAAGTTCCGTCTTCCCTTTTCTTTGTTGTCATGTGTGCAGTAAAAAGGAAGGCAACATGGCGCCGGCCAGGTAGAGACCCCATCTGCATAACAAAAGATAGAGTGGGAAGGCCAGCTTCTTCAAGCACTATGCACACATCACACCTGGTCCGATGAATCTCTCAGGCCCTATGTAAATCAGAACTGTCTCCTCAAGCTCCTCTATAACCTCGTGCATTTCACCACAAAACCTGAAGACCCTAT
>NW_012101446.1:101876-102837 GCF_000951045.1 Mandrillus leucophaeus
TTTGATAATAGGTAAAATATATTGGTAATTTAAATACATACTTTAAAAATAAAAATAAACATTGCTTGGTTTAAATAATAAATTTAAAAATAGAATTTCTATAAAACCATCACAACTAAGATAGAGTAGTGGTATAATCATTGCTTAAAAGATTTTCAGGTATGTTTTCATTGAAATAATAGACATATGAAATAAATTTAGACATAGAAAAACATTTTAATAGTTACATCAGAAAAGGAGATGAAAACTGATTCTCCATATTATTTAATCTATGCATGCATACATGTATATGAAGAAGATAATATAATCATTCCAGTGTGGGTAGTGGGCACATGTTTTCATTTAAACAGTCTCTGTACTCTTTCTGTATATTGCTAAAATACAGTTTTGAGATATTTTCAGGTAAAAAAAAGTATTAAAAACAGTGAATAATGTATTACCAGAGTGCCATTTTTATAATACTTCTCTTTTTAGATTTCAAGTTTGTATATTTTTTGTTTCTATATTTCTCAAGGTTTTATATTTCTTGTTTGTTCACAAGGAGTCTTTGTGGTGCCTCTGCAATATGTATATTTGCCTGAAACAATTAAAATAGTTAAAACAATTAAAAAATTATAAGTCAATATGGTTACATAAACTATTATACTACATGTTATAAAATTCCACACAGTTCATGACTACCTTTCTATAATACTTCTCTTTATATTTCAACTTTGTATTTTTCCCTGATAAAAAAATAACCTAGCAAGTGGTAATTAAAGGATGGAGCAGAATCAGTGTAGTCAGGTAAGAGAGCACATTTGCAGTCCTAGCAGGATGGTCCTCAGTCTATGGGATCCTGATCACAGTGGACTTTTCATTAGCAACGGGATTTTCCAGAAGTCTGTGTTAGCAAGTTAGTGGCTTCTTTTCCTTGCTGTTCAATTAATCCGAATTTCACCACTGGAAGTATAAACCTGTA
>NW_012101446.1:107927-157624 GCF_000951045.1 Mandrillus leucophaeus
ACACCCAGCTATTTTTTGTATTTTTACTAGAGACGGGGTTTCATCTCATTGGCCAAGCTGATCTCAAACTGCTGACCTCAGGTGATCCACGAACCTCGGCCTTCCCAAGTGCTGGAATGACAGGCGTGAGCCACCGTGCCAGGCCCAGGAGCCTTTATCTTAACCCAAATACTGGTTTCTATTGATTCCAGTTCTTTAGATAATAGCTTAACCCTTTCGACTTTTTCCATCCACAAATTCTTAATAATAATCTTACCATTTAATGATGTCACCAAAATGAAGTTCAAAGAAAAAAACATGGCGCCTTCAATTTTGCTCTTTCTTTCTGGTTTGGAAAGTTTGAGTATTTTAACGATGTTGTGTGCTGTATTATCTCTACTGCAATGGTCTCTTTATCTGGGGTGTATTTGAGATTGGTTGTTTCACAGTCGTGGAAAATTAGGACGTGGACACATAAATAGTGACGTTCAGAGTGGAAGTTTAATAGGTGAAAGAAAGAGTATAGTTCTCTCTGTTGTAGAGAGAGGGGTCCTAAACAAATTTTCTGGTTTTTTGTGGTGAAATGTAGGGGGTTTTATAGATGAGCTTGAGGAGGTGGTGTCTGATTTACATAGGGCATAAAAGATGGGTTGGACCAAGTGCGTCATTTGTATAGGGTGTGAAAAATTGGTTAGGGCTAGGTATGTCATTTGCATAGGGTGTGAAAAGTTGGCCATCCCCCCCCAATCTTTTGTTATGTAGATGGGTTTTGGGTTTGGCTGGTGCCATGTTGTTTGTTTGTTTATTGTATATGTGGTAAGAAAGAAGGAAGGTGGAGCCTCCGTGTTGGATATGTCTGGCTCCTCTCAAGTAGCCCTTTTTATTGGTGCAGTTGTCAGCATTCACCTGTGCAAGTTTCCAGGTTTCTTATCTGTTTGTTGTTTGATTTTTCAGTCTGTTCTTTGTTAGAAGAAAAAATAATAATAATTTCTCAGGCAGCTTTTTGTTAAAAGGGAAGCCTTGGCAAGGACTCTTTTGCCCTCACTATTTGTCTAAATATTTCTTTCTAACTCCTGTATCAGTACTTAAAAATGCCAGAAATGAACCTGGAAGGTTTAAAAATCACAGATATTTTCTTGGTATTCATCCTTGTTGAAAGATAGTGTTTGTGGTTCCTTGGCTATATGTATATTTGTCAGAGCAGTGTGAACCAGAGCAATTCCATCTTGAATAGGAGCTGGGTAAGATGAGACCGAGACCACCTGGGCTGCATTCCCAATTAGTTACAGCATTCTAACTTCCAGGATGACATAGGAGGTCAGCACAAAATACAAGTCATAGCGGCTTTGCGGATAAAACAGGTTTCAGTAAAGAACCTAGCCAAAACCCATGAAAACCAAGATGGTCATGAAAGTGACCTCTGTCCTCACGGCTACACTCCCATCAGCGCCATAACAGTTTACAAATGCCACGGCAATGACAGGAAGTTACTCTAGATGGTATAAAAAGGGGAGGCATGAATAATCCACCCCTCGTTTAGCATATCAAAAAGAAATAACCTAAAAATGGGCAACCAGCAGCCCTCAGGCCATTCTTTTATTCTTTTACTTTCTCAATAAACTTGCTTTCACTTACTTGATGGACTCACCCTGAATTCTTTCTTGTGTGAGATCCAAGAACCCTTTCTTGGAGTCTAGATCTGGACCCCTTTCCTGTAACATACTTGCGTCAAGTAATTAAATCATCAATATTATTTTGTAAACTAATGTATTATGTGTTATAAAATTCCACACAGTTCTTTACTACCTTTCTAGAAATATGGTTTTTCTCTTACATGTCCTTTATAGGAAAAACATTTCAATCTAGGAAATCTAGAGTGAATTGAGATCCAGGGTCCTTCTGGCAGAAAAGATACAAAATATAAATTCTCATGTGGGTCCAAAGTTTATTAATGTATAACCCTGGGAGAAAAGAGTAAATGAAGTAAAATCGAAGAAAAATACAGTACATCTTTTGGGCATGCAGCTATCAGTTGAGATCAACTGTGTGCCTTGCAGACACTATCAAGATGAGCTTGGGAAGAATACTCAGGTCTGTTTCTCCAAGTATAAGTCATGCAAGTTGAATGTTTTATGCCTTTTTAGTAAAACAGTGTTGGATTTCTCATGAGAATGTGAATGCCGACAGAGAAGCAGCTTTTAATTAAGAATATAAATAATAACATCCCTCAGGAGGGCTGTGGAAATAAGCCTCAGTGTCAGAATATTAACGTTTTACTATTTTTTCCTATTCAAAGTGTCACTTACATCTTAATTCCTACACTGTAAGCCAAATTACTAAGGAAGCTGTTACAGGAGAGGGGCCCTGGTCCACACCCCAAGAGAGTGATCTTGGATCTAGTGCAAGAAAAGAATTCAGGGCAAGTCCACAGAGTAAAGTGAAAGCAAGTTTATTAGGAAAGTAAAGGAGTAGAAGACTGCCTGCTCCACAGACAGGGCAGCCCTGAGGGCTGCTGGTTGCGCATTTTTATGGTTATTTCTTGATGATATGCTAACAACACGTGGATTATTCACGCCTCCCCTTTTTAGACTATATAGGGTAACTTCCTGACATTGCTATGGTATTTGTAAACTGTCATGGTGCTGATGGGAGTGTAGCAGTGAGGATGACGTGACATTACTCTTGTGGCCATCTTGGTTTTGGTGGGTTTTGTCCAGCTTCTTTACTGCAACCTGTTTAATCAGTAAGGTCTTTACGACCTGTATCTCGTGCCGACCCCCTGTCTCACCCTGTGACTTAGAATACCTTCACCACCTGGGACTGCAGCCCAGTAGATTTCGGCCTTATTTTACCCGGCTCCTATTTAAGATGGAGTTGCTGTGGTTTCAAACGTCTGTGACAAAACTTCCCATGCTTTTTGGATCTGACATGTGAAAATAAAACAAATGTTTACTTCCTCGAATCATCATCTCCTTTGACACCATTACTGTCTGGAGAACCTTTTAACTTCTAAAAATTCCCAGTTTTAATTTGTGGGGGCCAAGGAGGTTCGCTGCAAAATCACTGACATGAAGGCAGATTGATTAATAGAAAAAGAAGCACACAAATTTTTTTAACGTGTTTACATGGGAGCCTTCAGAATGAACACTCAACACCCCCTCACTTCAATAAAGTACAAAAGCCTATATGCCATCTATAGGTTACAGAAAGAACGTGGGCTCAGAGCATGGCCTCAACAGGTTTTACTGGCAAGATGGTTATAAGAGGGAGAAAGGAAGAGGCTTGGCTAGCAAAAGTGGTCTTATTATGCAGATATAAACACCACAGGTAACAGTCCACAGAAAGAATAGATGGTAAATGTTTCTTGTCAGACTTGAAAAGTGCCAGCCTCCCAATTATTCTCACCTAGATCTTGGAACAGATGTAAATTTCCTCCACAAAACATAGCATTCCAGGACTGCTCCAGTCTACTGGCCCTGCAGCAACCATTTCAAAATATGTCAGACAAACATATTTTGGGGTGAATTGTTTTATTTCCTAATTCATAATGGAAGACACTCCCGATTTCTTCTTTCTAAATACTGAATCAGACTGGCGTTCCTAAGAAGAGGCTTTAGCGGCTGCTATTGTGGTAATGAATGTAGATTGTATCATCTTTCTTCTCCAGTCTGCATCCTGATGTGAATAGACTCAAAATGAAACCCTGGCTGAGACCAGTTCAGCAGCCACAGGGGTACAGTGGGGCTGCCATTCTCGTATCTGATTTGCTGATTGAGACTCTGCCACCACTCGAAAGCTTTGTCGTTCAAGTTATAGTAAGATACAGGGTCGACATTAAACAGTCTGCCTATGTGTATTAGTTTGTTAGGGCTACCACAATAAAGTACCACAGACAAAGGCTTACATGACACAAATTCATTTTCTTACAATGCTGGGTGCCAGAAGGCCAAGGTTTTGGCAGAGCTGGTTTCTTCTGAGTCCTCTCTCCTTGGCTGGTAGATGGTTGTCTTCTCCCTGTGTCTTCACAAGGTCTGTGCCTCCTAATTCCTCTTCTTGGAAGGACACCAGTTCTATTGGATTTGTGCCCACTCGAAGGATCTCATCGTTTTAACTTAATTTTCTCTTTATCTCCAAATGCAGTCATATTCTGAGATACTGATACAGGAGCTAAAAAAATTATTTAGGCAGGTAGGGAGGGTAAAAGAGTCCTCAGTGAGGTTTTTCTTTTAACAAAAAGCAGCCCCCAAATCATTTCTTTTTCTAACAAAATGCAGCCTGAAAAATCAAGCTGCCAGCAGAGATAAGCAAGCTAAAACCTTACATCGATAAATGCCAGCAGCTGTGCCAATAGAAAAAGGATACCTGGAAGCCAGGTATATTCAACATGGAGATTCCCTCTTCCCTTTTCCTTGTCGTCATGTGTGCAGTAAAAAAGCAGGCAATGTGGTGCCGGCTAGTTAGAGACCCCATCTGCTTCATAAAAGGGTGGGGCAGCCAGCTTCCTTGTGGGCTATGTAAATTGCACACTTGGTCCAACCAATCTTTAGGCCCTATGTAAATGAGACACCACCTCCTCAAGCTCATCTCTAAAACCCTGTGCATTTCACCAGAAGACCAGAAGACCCATCTGGACACCCCTCTCTTGCTGCAGGAGAGACAGAGAGCTACTCTGTTTTCTCTTTCTTTTGCCCGTTAAACCTCCACTCTATTTTTCTTTGTTTGTTTTTGTTTTTTAGACAGAGTTTCCCTCTTGTCACCCAGGCAAGAGTGCAGTGGCACAATCTTGGCTCACTACAACTTCCACCTCCTGGGTTCAAGCGATTCTCCTGCTTCAGCCTCCCGAGTAGCTGGGATTACAGGTGCCCACCACCACGCCCTGCTAATTTTGTATTTTTAGTAGAGGCAAGGTTTCACCATGTTGGCTACATTGGTCTCGAACTCCTGATCTCATGTGATCCATCCGCCTCAGCTTCCCAAAGTGCTGGGATTACAGGCATGAGCCACTGCACTGGCCTAAACCTCCGCTCAAATTCACTTCTTCTGTGTCCACATCCTCGATTCCCTAGGCGTGAGACAATGAACCTTGGGTATTTAGCACAGACAACAATGCCGCTTCACTATGGGCAGATAGGAATTCAGCATATAAATTTCCCCGGATATAATTCAGCCCATAACACTATGAACAAAGAATTTCACTCTAATTAGCCTCATTGTTCGGGACATGTTTGGAATGTCCTGGCCTCTGATTTTATTATGTCCTATAATTCTTCATCATAGCTGACCAGGGCGAGAAACTCTCTTTCTAGCTTTGATGTGGCAAACCTCCGTGTTGAGTGGCTTATGGAAGGGCTACGTGGGAAATTACTGCAGGAGACTTTTTGGAACTGAGAGTGGTCCCTAGCCGGAGTCAGCAAATAAATGGCACCTTTCATCCCACAGCCTCAAGGAAAGGAATTCTGACAGCAATTTCAGTAAGTTTTAGAGCAGATCTTTCCCCAGTTGCATCTCAATGTGAGAATTCAGCCTGGACGACACATTGATCACAGCCTTGTGGTATCCGCAGCCCACAGTCGAGTGACGCAGCACTGGGAGGGACTCTCTTCCCATGGAAACTGTGAGACAGTCAATGTGTATTTTTAGAAGCTGCTAATATTTAAAACAATTTGTTACACAGAAATAGAAAATTAATATAGGAATTTTTTTTAAGTCATACAGTAAATATCTCAAACCAGAAATAACCCAAAATAATTATATATTTACTTTTGAAATAGAGGCCTGTTTTTGTTTCTTCGAAAATGGTTATGTCTTCCAGGAACTTTAGAATTAATAAGGTCTTACAAACTGTCCTAAAACCCCAGTTACCAACTTAAATCTTTAGTGTCCCCCTCTGCTTAGCTTACTTATTTCACTAGGTTTGTGTTGATTTTATTATTTTCAGTCTCCTCCTTCCTTCAGCTCTCTCTTCTTGACTTTTCTCCCTTTCTCTACCTCCCAATCTTTTCTGATTCCTTCTCTCTCTCTCTCTCTCTCTCACTCACTCAGTGTCTAGCTCTCAAACTAGGTAAACCTTACATGGAAGTAGTAGAAACAAATGCTTATTTGTTGCTAAAGCAGGTTCTAAATAATGACCTGACAGCCCTACAAAATTGTGAAATATATACAGTATAATGCGCAATTTATACCAACCAAGGGAGTAACAACACAATTCATTTATTAGCAAATTTTCAAAGTATTTTTCCTCGTTAAACTACAGTGAAAATAATAACTCTACTGATAGAAATAATTAGAAATGTAATTTATAAATTGGTGAGTTAATTGATGAAAATATCCCTAGGGCAGATATTGAGCCAATCTTTTGCCCAAAACTATGGTATATGAATGTTCTTTTACAAGTGGAATGAATAACACAACCTTAGGAGTATGTGTGTGTGTATGTGTGTATATATAATATGTATGTATATATACACACAGGCATATATGTATATATATATGTGTGTATGTGTGCATTTATTATATACCATTATTTGCTTTTGTTTTTATGTTTACTTGAGTAGAGATTTGACAACATATTTAGGTTATAAAAATGTTGAGTGTGTCAAGGTCATTACCTGGCCTGCTTCTAGTCAGAACATGACGCTATCTCAATATAAAGTGAGAATGATAGGCTGCCTGTCAGGGGTTGTGAGCAAGGTGATAAGAAAGACTGAGATGGTTGATCTGGATAAGATAAACCACATTTATACTCTTGGAATTAATGATTTATGGTGGAATAGTATAGCTGTAAGAGAATGCAGTGATAGTTTGCTTAAAACAGAAAGGAAGAAATCCAAAACACTCTTGAAGGAAGAAAATAGGTAATAATACTACAAAATATAAATATAGTAATGTTTATGAGGAGGCTAAGTCACAATATTTTGAAATAATAAAAATTGGGACACAATCACTATTATCTGTAATTGGTAATGTATATTTTCTTAAAGTATTTAGTCATCTTACTTCCATTCATATAGACACAAAAATATGTAGAAAGTCTACAATCTCTATGAAGAAATGTCACAGTATCTTCTTTCTGGAACATTTTTGGGGACATGAGAAAAACATTTTTTAATAAAAAAATGATTATTTAAACTTATTGACCAATAATATCCAACCAGAGTTCATGAGCGGAATCTATTTTGCCATTAAAAGTGACGGCAAAAACTGCAATTACTTCTGCACCAACCTAATACATGCAAAAGACTTCCATATGTAATTTGTCATGTCTATTAAAATCAAACGACTTTTTAAAAAAATAATATTTTAAAATGACTTAGATTTGCAGATGAGTGTTAAAAAATAGTACAGAGAATCCCTATATTATCATCTCAGCTCCTGTTAATGTTATTTTGGTAACCATAGTACACATATCCAAATGAAGAAGTCAATACTGTTACATTATTAACTCAATCACAGACTTTATTTGAATTCCACTAGGTTTTTCATTAGTGTTCTTTCAATCGAAGATCCAACATAGGATACAAAGTTGCATTTTTCCTTCCTGTCTCCTTAATAAAGCTAGGAAACATCTTTAATTTTCTATGTGTTGGTTTTGATCTTTCCTTGTGTTTCCTGAACTAGACACTTTTGGAGAATATTGACCTGGTATTTTATAGAATGTCCTTCAACAAGAATTGTCTGATGATCTCTTACAGATAGAATAGGGTTTTGGAGTTTTTGGAAAATAAGACAGATATGAGAACTTTTTATACAACATTTTATCAGGAAGTACAAAATATCAATTTTGTCACTAATATGTTAAACATGATCACCCCGTTAAGGTGGTGTCTACTAGGTTTCTCCGCTGTAAAGTTACTGTTATTCCTTTCCCATACACTGTTTAAAGCCACATGCTAAATCTAGGCCACTCTCAAAGGGAAGGGAATTAAGAACTACCTTCTGGAGAGAGGAAAATCCAGGAATTTGTGGGCCTTAGTAATTAATAATTTTTTTTTTTTTGGTGAGGAGAACTTAAGCTCTACAAATATGCTCTTTTTCCTTTAAGTTTCGCCTACTAGGGAAAACTGTATCTATTAAATTTCCTGAGGCATATTTTACTGCAATATGTTAATGATGATTTTCTATTTCCCTTGTTCGTTTTACATTTATTATTTAGAAATCTTTTGTAGGAAAGATTTGTCCCTTATTTCCCATGTAATTACTAATATGTCATTTATTTATATCAGTATGGACTCATGGGTATTTATTTTGTACTTTAAGTTGTAAGACTAAAATATCATTATTTTGTTGATTTAAATTATTTCAGCTTTAGTCATTGTGAAATTTTTGTTTCATTTCTGGAAAAAAAACTAGTGTTTTATTTAAAAATTATGATAGGAAATGAAGTTGATATAGAGGGTGTAATAGACACACAGCCAGTGAATACAATAAGGTTCAGCTTCTTAACCACGAATAATGATTGCACCAATTAAATCACCACACGGGCTCAAACTGGGGTGCTGGTTTTAACTTTTCACAACATAAACATACTCTTTTAATTAAGTTAAGCCTTTTTTTTAATATTAAAGGTGTATACTGGTTTATCTTAGCTTTATTAATGAAATGTCTCAAGGTGGAACAAAATATCTGCCTAGCAGAAAAGCAAAATCCTATATCCAAAATTCCTTGAATAACCTTGGTTTCCTACACGATCTTTTTGGTGATAATTGCGGCAAAAACAAGAACATGACGTTGATAATTAAGTAAAATTAATAAGAACTAAGTAAAAATTAGTAAACATTAATAAGCAACAACATAAAGGTGACAAGTAAAATTAGTAAAAAAAAGATTGCACCATGTTTTAGAAAATGATACCAAATCATGCAATCCAGTGATGAATTTACTTCTAATATTTTACTTAGGATCCTTGAGCAGTGAACTCTGTAAGCCACAGGCTTACATAAATCAAAATAGCTGAGTAGATCAGTTGTTTAATATATCGAACATATTTGATCTTCTTTTAAAAACTGAAGAACCTAGAAGGCAATTTTTTCAAGTTTCCTTTCAGGTGAATTTGCAAGATTAACTGCCAGTAATTCAGAGGCTGCTTCTCTTATCATATATTGCCTAGTTCTTTCCATTTTGGAGTATTTCTAAGCTTTTTGCTTTTAACTTAGCATTTAAAATCTTTTGGCACAAAATATATGGTTTTATTATTTGGGTATATTGTGAATTAAAGAATACTGTTCATAATCCCAGAAATTATAATTCTCTTAAGTATAGTAGATTTAATGTTGACAAAATTATAATACCGAGTATCGACTTTTTTATTAAATATAGTTTCAGAAGGATAAAATATACATTTAAAAACATAAATGGAGATAAGAAGAATTACATTAACTTGTATTAATAAATGAATGGCATATCAGAATTCATGGGTTTATTTAATACCTTCAACAAATCTGGAGTATGTCTCATTTTCTCTTTGTTTTTGTTCTAGGATCAGTGTTTACAATGCTTTGAATTTTATTTGAGATATATTTGAAATTTTAAGTATACATTAGGAATAATTGATGGCAGGATATGTGGAAAAGTAACTTGGAATTTGTTTTTTCTTTTTTTTTATTTTTAGAAGTTTTTATAAAATATGATACTAGTGACAGCGAGCAAGCCTAACATTTATTTTTGAGTCGGATATTGAGATATCAACCATGCCTCATTGGTTCTTATTTTTCCGGTACTTGCTCAGTATCTAATATGATGTGACTGTTTCTTAAATGAACAGATGAATGACTAAATGAATGGGATCCAATGCTAGAACAGCAATGATTATTGTATGAACTTTTAAAATAAGTTTTGACTACTTTATTTTCATGTTGAAATAATACAGGCATTCCCTGAACTACGTGAGTAGAGGCTAAAGTATAAAATGGAGTAAATTTTATTGTTAAAGATATTTTATGACGTTAAATTTCTCCTTAATATCTCTGAATATTTATGACCACTTTCTAGAGGTGGCTTCTTTGACATACATTGTCTGTCAGTTTGGTATGGTCACACTCCCCTTATTACCTGTGGTAGGAAATGAGAACATTTAAGATAACTTTTAAGGAAGATTTAGGATGAGATTTATTGAGCATTTAGTTGAAATGCTGAAGGAAAAGACAAGACTGGAGAACTCACTGTCAAATAAATACTTTGGCCTGAAGGTGACTCACCTCACTTCTCACAACCCATTGGCTGGAACAAATTGCATGTGTCTTATGAACCACAAGGTGATTATGATCCTCCTGTAAGTTTAGAGATGTTGAGAAATTGCTGTGGGAGGTCTGAGATACAAGATGAGATAGAACGTGAAAAAGATGAAAAAATTATTCTTTTTGCCAAAATTTATTTTTCATAAATGCCTAACATGAATTAAAATATGTCAGTTGAACAAATTAAAATGGCTAGGTTTCCCATTTTTTTCTTTCTTATATGAATGGTAAAAATATTATGTATTTATACGTAGTATTTGGTAAAAATATTATGTATTTATTGATGTCATTGTGCCTTTGTTGTTATGAGATTTTTTTTAATTGCCTAAAAACGATCATCAAATTAATATTTTTAAGTTAAGATTTTTCAAATGTGAGTATTTTAAACTTAGAAGAATCATAAACCCATTTGAGATTAAAATAGATATTTGAAGAAAACAGTAAATGTTTTCAATGCATTCTCAATGCAAGATCTCAACTAATGATTACACAATAATAGTAGTAATAGGAAGACAGACTCTTTCAAAACGGATATATCAGAAAGAAATACTATGTGGTATGACCAGAGAGAAATACTATACGCTATGACTGAAGGGTCTCCATGATACTGTGCAAGGAAAACAAAAAAACACATCTTAAAATTATTGAGTTCAGAATATTTGTGTTCTTTTTTTTCTGACAAATGTGGATAATTTTTACCCTACTTGGCATGCAGGATACTTCTTTAAAAAATACTTTAAGTTCTGGGTTACACATGCAGAACGTGCAGTTTTGTTACATAGCTATACACGTGCCATGGTGGTTTGCTGCACCCGTCAACCCATCAGCTACATTAGGTATTTCTCCTAATGCTATGCCTCCCCTACCACCCCACCCCACAACAGGCCCCCGTGTGTGATGTTTGTTCTCCTCCCTGTGTCCATGTGTTCTCTTTGTTCAACTCTCACTTATGAGTGAGAATACATGGTGTTGAGTTTTCTGTTCCTGTGTTAGTTTGCTGAGAATTATGGTTTCCAGCTTCATCTATGTCACTGCAAAGAACATGAACTCATCCTTTTTTATGGCTGCATAGTATTCCATGGTGTATATGTGCCACATTTTCTTAATCCAGGCTATCATTGGTGGACATTTGGGTTGGTTCCAAGTCTTTGCTATCGTGAATAGTGCCGCAATAAACATACATGTGCATGTGTCTTTATAGCAGCATGATTTATAATCCTTTGGGTATATGCCCAATAGTGGGATGGCTGGGTCAAATGGTGTTTCTAGTTTTAGACCCTTGAGGAATCGCCACACTGTCTTCCACAATGGTTGAACTAATTTGCACTCCCACCAACAGTGTGAAAACATTCCTATTTTTTCACAACCTCTCCAGTGTCTGTTGTTTCCTGACTTTTTAATGATCGCCATTCTAACTGGCGTGAGTTCTAGCTGGGACAATCAGGCAAGAGAAGCAATAAAGCATATTGAAATAGAAAGAGAGGAAGTCAAATTGTCTCTGTTTGCGGATGACATGATTGTATATTTAGAAAACCCAATCGTGTCAGCCCAAAATCCCCTTAAGCTGATAAGCAACTTCAGCAAAGTCTCAGGATACAAAATCAATGCACAAAAATCACAAGCATTCTATACACCAATAACAGACAGAGAGCCAAATCATGAGTGAACTCCCATTCACAACTGCTACAAAGAGAATAAAATACGTAGGAATACAACTTACAAGGAATGTGAAGGATCTCTTCGAGGAGAACTACAAACCACTGCTCAAGGAAATGAGAGAGGACACAAACAAATGGAAAAACATTTCATACTCATGGATAGGAAGAATCAATATCGTGAAAATGGCCATACTGCCCGAAGTAATTTATAGATTCTATGCTATCCCCATCAAGCTACCACTGACTTTCTTCATAGAATTGGAAAAAACTACATTTTTAAAACACTTATTTTTTTCACATTCACTGAAGTATAATTTCTATGGAATAAACTGATCTTATTTGAAGTGTACTGTTTCATGAGTTTTACTGAGTGTATATCCTTGTATCAACCAACTCAGTGAAGACACAGGACATTTCCTTCTTTCTTTTTAAAAATTTTGACTTTTATTTTACATACAAGTGAATACAAACAGATTTGTTACTTGCGTGTATCGTACCCAGGTAGTGATCATAGTGCCAATCAGGTAGTTTTAAGATATTTCATAGCCAGCCAGGCACAGTGGCTCACGCCTGTAATCCTAGCACTTTGGGAGGCCAAGGTGGGCAGATCACTTGAGGAGTTCGAGACCATCCTGGCCATCATGGCAAAACCCCAGTTTCTACTAAAAACACAAAAATTAGCCAGGCATGGTGGCACATGCCTATAATTATAATCCCAGCTACTTGGGAGGCTGAGGTACAAGAATTGCTTATACCCAGGAGGGAGAGGTTGCAGTGAGCCAAGATTGCACTCCAGCCTGGGTGACAGAGTGAGGTTCTATCTCAAAAAAAAAAAAAACTTCCATAGCCACTTTTTGTTTTTGTTTTTGTGTTTGGTCCATGATCTATTTTGGCTAATTGCTTTCATAAAATGTGCACTAGTAGTAGGGAAATTATGGGAAAAAACAGGGTATATTAAACAGAAACAAAACACAACATATTTACATGAACATGAAAAATAAAAAGTAAATTCCTTCTCAGACAAGAATTTGTTTATATATAAAATCAAGGCAAAAATAATAATAGTAAATTTAAGCAGTTAAAAAGTAACTGGGCTAATAAGTTTAGGATAGCTGATGTTATGAGAACAAACAACTCCAAAATATCAGGAACTTAAAGCAATTTTTAAAAATGCATTCACACAACATGTCTGATGTGGACGACCATGGGGACTGGTCTCATTGCTGTTACTCCAGTATCCAGGCTAGCAAAGCTCTGCTGCCTGAGGATGCTAGCATCTGAAAAGCAGATGTAACAGTGTACCACTGTAGCAAATGAGACTTGCAAGTTAATACATTGACTCTTTATCCTTTGCCACTTCCAGGTGGCAAAGGATAATTTTAATCAAATTTCAGTAGCTAAGGCAAGCCATGTGGTCATACCTGTCTTCAAGGTTGAAGGGAAATATAACTGTCTAAGTGACACAAAGAAAGGAGAACTAGAAAGTTCTCTAAGCATAAATAATATTGACCACAGACACCCCAAAAGAGTTCTCAATATTTCATCTAATGGAGATCTTTATGGATGTAAACAATTGTCAAAAATTTACAATCACCAGTGCCTTTCTATACCATATAAAAGATACATTGTAAAAACACTGAAATAATTAAAGCCAATACAAAAAAGAGATTTAAAATTCTCTATTTATGAAATCCAAGAAACTTGAGGTTATATTTCTGGGAAATCTTTATTTTGTTAGTTTTTATTTGAATTGTTCATTCTAATTATTAATACAAGAAAGAAAATAAACCATGAAAATAATATATGCAGATCAGGTATTTTGCAAGAGAATAGCACTAGTGATGTTTGATACTTATTTCGTTTTGTATATTGGTCATTTAGAATAATTATTTATGTTTTCTTTGTTTTTTAAAATTTTTCAAGTGAAACAAACAAAACATTGCATGTCTGATAGTACAATTACAATCCAAACATGAATAAATAAGAAAACCATTGTTCAGTTAAACAATGTAAAATTTAATAATTAGTATCTCCATAATCTACTGAAGCCCTCAGGACATATGGTAGTGCTTGCCAATAAAGCTGACTGCATTTGATTTTTCTTTTAGTCAAATAAATTATAGCTACATTAGTAACCTTGGAAATCTCTGCTCCTATTTAAATGCTGAAAGAATCGGATATTTGGACAGAATAAGTAATGCATTTTGAGAGAAAGAATTTGTACATTTTACTTTCTTGTAAGGTAGAGTAAGATTTTTTGTTGGTTGGTTTTTCTTTCTTATATTAAAAAATATTCATATAAAAAATCTCTTAACCATTCACTTTTATGCGATTTAAATAATCAGTTCTAGGAAAACAACTAAATTCTAGTCCAGAATCCTTTTGACAGCAAACATACAAAGCTCAAAGCAACACATTATTTACATGAAATCAAATATTGTTAAGTTAGGGACCAACTGTTTTCTAAGTACCCTGTTATAATGTCGGCTAAGCCCTGGAGTTGCAAAGATAAATAAGTCACACTGTTCCTGCCATCAAGGAACCTGCATATATGTATATAAAGCGGTAGGAAAGAGAGATAAACTAACTCATAATTCTAACTTACTATCATAAGCCAGAAGAGTTATCCAGAATGGAGAATGGTCTTGGGACATTTTACTCTGAGGTATCACTTTCTCATTTATAAGAGGTGACACACAATCATTACAATCATGTCTTCCTCTATTTACTAACTTTGAGAAAACTGATTATTTATTTATCTATTTATTGATACAGGGTGTTGCTCTGTCACTCAGGCTGGAGTGCAGTGGCGCAATCATGGCTCACTGCAGCCTCACGTGATGCTGCCAGCTCAGCCTCCCTTGTAGCCGGGACCACAGGCACATACTACATCACCCAGCTAATTTTTCTATTTTTTTTTATGGAGACAAGGTCTCCCTGTGTTGCACAGGCTGGTCTGGAACTCCTGAGCTCAAGGATCCCTCCTGTCTTGGCCTCCCAAAGTGCTGGGACTACAGGTCTGAGCCACCACATTCAGCCAAGAAAACTGATCTTAATTGGGGAAAATTTGTATTTTACACATCATGAAGGCATTCACCTATTACTTATATTTGTTTACATTCTGTCAGATTTGACCAAGGATACTCATATATTATTCTTATTTAATAATACATATTTATATTTACATTTAGATGAATCTGTGGATAATAGTATAAAGCCCTTTTTGGTAAGATAGAATAATGCCTCTTGTAACAGCAAATGTTAATCATGTAGAGAAAGCAACCACTGGTGAAGATGGATCTAGTCTGACCAATTTGTTTTGTGAAAACATATCTTTACAAATATTTAGTTATTTAATGTAAAAAACTAATAATAGATTAAAACGATAATCTACTTGCTCTAGTCGTTAAGTCACTTGAGAAAACAGAAGTATGGAATGAGTGAATTACAAATACAAAAAGTGCAGACAGCTTGAATTTTAAATCTTGCTGATAGTGACCTCAAAATATTAAAGACAGCTGGACATAATGTTTATATAGAGTTGTTTTAAAAAGTGACTTTAATTAATTCATTCCCTGAGTTCATTCTGAGTCCAGGGTTAATCTAGTTGCAGAGCTTTGAGTAAAATGTTTACCCTCTCCCATCCTAAACTATATCTTTAGAATATGGCAATAATAATAATAATAATAACTACTAGGTAGGACAATTCTAAGAATGGAACAAAATCAAATATCTAAAGTGTTTGAACTATTGACCAACTCATAGAAATATCTCAGTACATCTGAACCGTTAATAGTAATAACAATGATTACAAGGGGAGACTAATCACATCTCATGAAGATGAAAGTGGGCTTACACAACTCAGTCAACCAATAAGATCAATAAAGCCAGAAATCACTTTATGATTTTGATATGATTACCTCACTTTTTGACCCTATGACTCGTTAGTGTTTCAGAAGGATCTTTCAAAACAGGATTTGCTAATATTTATTTATGAAGGACCAAATTCTAAGATTAAACATTGCCTCACCTCAGATGATCAATAAAAGAGAGATGATACAGGAATATGTAAACAAACTTCCTGAATTAGTCTAAAATAATCTCAGAGAATGGAGGTCCTTGAGAGCATTTTATTGTTTACAATGGCAACAAAACTGATGGGTACCTCCCTCCCTCCCTCCCTCCCCTCCTTCCTGCCTCTCTCTTTCCCTCCCTCCCTCTCCCCTTCTTTCTTCCTTTTCCTCTCTCTCTCGTTCTTTTCTTTCTTTTTATAATTAAGTCTAGAGCTGGCCCATCTCAATCATCAATGCAACACACAAACTTTCTGTTTAGGAGTGTCTGTGTGTATATATGTGTGTGGGGTTCCCTCTGGAATAATGCTTCACAATTTCTAATGATAGATTTTCTGAAATCTTTCTCTAAAAATATCTTACTTTTAAATATTTGAATATCTTTAATGACAGTGATCCCTCTTAAGCCTTTAAAATGGTTCTTAAATATGCCTTATACCCTTACATTACAATAATTGTGAGTTAAGGGCAAACTTCACAGGTTAAAGTTTAGCCCTGCATCTTATGAATTAATATAAATTATCAAAATCAATGAACCTTTGCTGCAAATTATATTAGTTCCTTTTGAAACTGACAGAATCAATTTTTGATATTTTTATATATTAATCATTTAATTAATATACACAAATAATTAGAATGAAGCTTAAAACGCTACATAAATCCCATAGGAAGAAAGTAATCAAAGAAATCAGGGCAAGAAAGACTATTGATAATTAAGTAATAAATCAAAGATAACATTAACAGAACAATACAAAGAATATGAACCCATGTGATAATAGAAGGAGACAATGTTTGCCTCTAATATTTCTGAGTGGCGGGATCAAAGAAAGGAACATAATGCTTTCCAACGGTTATTGTATCCATAAAATAAAAAGACAACAGATAATCCATTCTTAAGATTTAAGGATGGACATGATGCAGGAGGATATGATCTTGTTTAAGAAACAAGTTTTCTCTTTTTATTATTATTTTAAATTTGATCATTTGCTACAATTTGTAAAAAGTGAATAAAGTGATTTAAAATCTATAATAGTTCTAGGAAACATTCATACAATTATAAAGGCTGTGGTTCTTTTAAAATACATTTTTAGGTAAAAGTTGCTAAGTATAAACTAACAAAGTTAATTGGAATTGATACAGATAAAAACTTTTAAGTTTTTTTTTTTTAAATAATGTAGGTGGAAGATGTAAAACAGACTTTAATGCCTTACTAACATAAATGGCAAATCATACTAACAGAAGTATACATTATAATTCTTCATGGTGTATATAAGATGCTGTGTATCTAATGTTTACTAGCTCTAAATAATTTGCCCCCATATTACTGCTTCTTTATTTAAAATAAGAAAATAAATATTTTTGGAAGGTTATTTAAATATTGTATCATTGGCTGTGTATGTGTTTAACTCCTAGTTTACATTGTCTGATACTGTTTTCTCAGTTATTAATTAGTAATGTTCCAGGTATATGTAGTTCTTATAATTTATAAGATGCTTTCTTTTATATTGCTTGATTGTTTATAACATGATTTACGTATATGTTAACATGTTAATTCCTCTAATTGCAGTGTAGACATCCTATGGTCAAGAATCACATCTTATAGAGTATTTGATGGGTGAGTACATTTGTAGGCACCCACCCATTCTCATGACATTATATTTTGTGGTCTAGTTCATGGAACAATAATCAGTGAAAATTACTGGAATGTTTAACATTTTCTGAGATAATTTATGGCCATCTTCTGTACGCACTTACAGATCATATTATCAATACAGTCTGCTGACTTTTGCTAGCATTAGGAAAATGAGAGTTGTTTTCTCTACAAAGAAAGATACTTTTCTGCCTCCCAACTCTTCAGACTTCTCAACTGTGATGGCACAGAAAACTTCCAATGAAAGACTAAGCTGGACTTGAAAACAACTGTGGCGTGCTGGCTGAGGCTGCGACTCAAGTCATTTTAAACTTCATATTGTATTACCATGAAGATAATCTGGAGCCGAAGAAACACTCTCCCCTGTCTGAGTATTTGAATAGCTGCAGACTTAGGTACCAGCCAACAACTTAATTATGGATTTAAAAAATTGGCGTTCATCTTTTCTTTCCTGTATATATTCACTTGTAATGCCAGAAGTCACAGTAAATTGCTCATTAAACTTCAAGCAATGCTGTGTAATGCTTGCTACCATTTACAGGCAACGCTCTCCAAAGAACAATTAGAGGGAGTATTATGACACAGAACAATGGAGACAATTATTTCTGAAGTTTATTAATGCTAATTAGCATATGGCATCTAAGACAGCTGCTGATCCTTCATTGCTAAATACTGAGGGACTAATTAGTGCTTGATGTTAATTAGCTTCTTCTCATGTGCATTGTCCTTAGACGCACATGCACTGTCACCATCGGGCTATTAAAAATCTGGCCCTGCACTCTGCAAGAACATGAAGTGGCATTTAGGAGTTCTTTCGGAGTGTATGGCATTCTTTCCTAATACATATACCCTTAATAGATTCCACAGGAGCTGTAATAATCCACTCTTTATTTAAAACTTTCTAGTAAATTATGATTTTTTTCAATGCTGAAGAGAACTGTTTACTTTATCTTGTAATTTTTCATGTCCTGTCACTCACAAGTTAATTCAAATGCTAAAGATCACTGGCATAAAAATATTTTGGTTGTAATTTATTTAATAATCAAACTGATTTTGGCTTTGCCTCTCACTTTATATTTCATCTTTTACTTATGATTAAAATACATTATTAAACCGATAGGTCAAATATGCACACTTTCCCCATTAACTGGTTTAATAACATTTTTAGTTTCTGGAGATTTTTCTTCAATGACAGCCAAATACAGTTTTTTTCTTTTAAAATCTGAACCAAGAATTTACCCATTAAAAACTCGTCTTTCGAAGACAATGTGTAGGTTAAGCCAGTGATCTAGGAAGTGTTTTCATGTCAGTCTTAAAAACTTTTCAGTGACACTTTTTGTTTACTTGCTTTTCTTCTGGTTTGGTGGGTGGGTGACTCACCTGATCAATTTGTTCACCAAATTTCTCTAACAGTCAGTATAACTTATACACATGTTGGACATTTTCTTTCAGGCATAAACTCTGTGATTAGTAAATGAACTTAAAAGTTCAGTTTACAACATGAAGCTCTGTAAAGGGTGACCACAAATATATAGTACTCTGATATTCTAAAGATAATCTCTGGTTTAATTACACACAGTGTTTTTATGGTGCTATATGTATACATTTTGAATGATTATTAACAATACTTAGAGTTAATAATAATTGTCCAAACATTTTTGCCCATAGTTTTATAGCCTTGAAATATTTTGGCACTGATGCAATTTGTATGAGAGCATGCCATCCAAAATAAAGGAATGAAACAAAGCTATCTGCAATGGAAATTGTAGAATCACCTGCCAAAGTAACAAACTGCAAAAAATAAGTATCTGATAGGCCAGAAAACATGCAAAAAGGGGGACAATAAAATAACAAGTAATGAGGAAAAATAAATTTTAAATACACTTCATTTACATTTTAAAATGCCCATTACAGCTTTCTAGATTGTAAAAACAAACAAAATGAAGTAGAAACCAAAATTTTATTTAAATGAGTTCCAAAATTGGGATGACTAAATCTCATTTAATTCCAGCGTGCAGGGATTTCCCCAAGAGACAGGTTCGGCGTGTAGAAGAAATGAATGCCATTTGATTTCTCATTAGGATCTTTGGACTTAGGAAAACAAGGAATATGCACATAAAAGAAGCTGTCTTTTTATTCTTTTTCTTCCTCCTCCACTTCCAGCTTTTCTTCATTATCATCTCACTTTTTTACTTTCCTTCCAGCAGGTGAAGAAAAGTTTTCAAACAAGTGAGACTTCGGGAGCTATAATATGATTTAGATTTATGTCTCCACCTAAATCTCATGCTGAATTGTAATCCCCAGTGTTGGAGGAGGGGCTTGGTGGGAGGTGAGGTGATTGGATCACGGGCCTGGATTTCCCCCCTTGCTGTTCTGGTAACAGTGGGTGAGATCGCACAAGTTCTGATGGCTTACAAGTGTGGAGCACCTCCCGCTGAAGATCTGATTGCTTACAAGTGTGGAGCGCCTCCCACAGAAGATCTGATTGCTTACAAGTGTGGAGTATCTCCCACTGCTCCCTCTTCCTCCTGCTCCAGCCATACGAGACATGTCTGCTACTCCTTCACTTTCTGACATGTTTGTAAGTTTCCTGAGGTGTCCCCAGCAATGCTTCCTGTACAGCCTACGAAACTGTAAGTCAACTAAAACTCTTTTCATTATAAGTTACCTGGTCCTAGGCGTTTCTTTATAGCAATGTGAGAACTGTTTGATATGAGGTTAAATGTGAAAAATATGTTATTTAAAAATTCAACTACTTTTTAAGAACTCTGAATGTTGCAATATCAAATGCGTCAGGTAAACAACATAGTATAATGAAGCCCAAACTTGACTCCTAGTCTATTTGTGGTACTGGGCCTCAAAGTCTCAGATTCCTTATCTGGAAAATGAGAGTTTTTCTGCTCACACAACCAGTAATTAAGAGTGTGTTCTCTGGTTGCCTTGCATTAGGGGGCTCTTGTTTCGAGGGGCTCTGTGGCCGTAGGAGATTCTTTAATAGCTCCGTGTCTCCACCTTTCCATCTGTAAAACTGGAGTGACAATTTTGCTGGCCTGTCTTGTACCAGAGACTCTAGAAAACAAAGGCTAGGGAAGTATTAAGCAACAAATACTTCAGTTGAGACATGCATAGTAATCATTTACCTATAACTCTGGGAACATCTTTCACTATATTGAGGGCTTTCTTCTCAAAATTCTTGTCAGTGACCCCAAAGCTGAATTTTAGAAAAGACATTGTACTGACTTTTTAAAATAGTCTCAGGACTATTAAATTAGCTTCCTTAGCCTTAAATTTGCTTTATTACACTGTGTATCTTTTGGGGTGGAGAATAGCAAATGTTATCTTAAGATATTCTGCCCGTGAGAGGCCTATAAAAAAACAACCTCCACTGTAGTTCGTATTCAGATATAAACAGAGAAAAAACTATACCTGACCCAATTGGGTGATTTTTCAATGATTCACAGCTAAATCATTTTGCTTTAGAAGACCTCCCATTGTAAATTGTCTGTCCCTTTGAGATGGAAATCATCTCCCAGCCTCCTGTGAGTTTTACAGCCCAGGAATGTCTTTCTCAAGTTCCTGGGAACCATCCCTTTGAAATTCAATCAGCAAGAAAGATAATGTTCCTTTCTCCCAGGTTCTGTGGGAGGGTAGGAGCCTAACTCACCAATTATCACCAATTACCAAACACAGGTGGTCGAATTAGACTTACCTACCTTCTCCATCCACTCCCTTATTTTTTCAGTAGCTCATTCTTGTCCTTGAAAGTTTTCCTGTCTTTTGATTCAATGAAATTAAGTTCGATCCGTCTACCTTACATCATCAGCCTTCTTGGGTAAAGTCTTCCTTGCCTGTTTAACTCTGTCCGTTGTAATTTTTCTTTGACACCTTTAACACCTTATATTAATCTTGAAATGTTAATGAAAGCATTGTTGGAAACATCTATATTTTGTCTTTCAAAATTTTTATTAATATTTCAAAAATGTATAAATATGTCTATACATTAAATATTTTCAACTTTGTCAAGAATACAACTAAAAATACTCAATTTGAGTGTAAGAAGTGTAAACCAAAAACTGATACAGGTCTCAATCAATTTAGAAGTTTATTTTGCCAGAGTTAAGGATCATGACCCATGACATAGCCTGAGAACATGTGTCCAAGGTGGTTGAGTTACAGCTTGGTTTCTTGTGTTTAAGGGAGACATAAGACATAAGTGAGTACATGGGAGATATACTTTGGTTCAGTCTAGAAAGGTGTGACAATGCGAAGTAGGGGGGCTTTACAGGTCATAGGTGGATTCCAAGATTTTCTGATTGGCAACTAGTTTAAAGAGTTACTATCTAAAGACCTGGAATCAATAAAAAGGAGTGTCTGGGTTAAGATAGGAGAACAAAGTTATTATGCAGACGAGGTCTCCTAGGTAAAGGTTGCCCTTAAAGGCAACATGGCTAATGTTTCCCATCCATATCTTTGAAAAGTGTTAGACTCTCAGCTAATCTCTTTAGGATCAGAAAAAGACCTGGAAATGGAAGGAGATTCTCTACAGAATGTAAGTTTCCCCATAAGGGACAGCTTTGCAGGACCATTTCAAAATGTATCAACAACATATTTTGGGGTAAAATACTGTATTTCTTTCAGGGCCCTACCATATGTCATGTGATGGTATACTAGAGTCAGGTTGGAATTTGGTATCTTACTGCTTCAAAGAGTCAGTTCTGTCAGTCTGAAAATCTGTTTTAATGTTCATTCTGATCAGTTGTGGCAGAACTCCCAAGGGAGGAGAGTATAATGGGGCATATCTGAGTCCCCACTTTCTGTCATGACCTATACTAGGGTTTCAGTTTTTGCTGGGTTCCTTTGGCCAAGAAGAGGGGC
Organism: Mandrillus leucophaeus; assembly: GCF_000951045.1. Lineage (NCBI taxonomy): Eukaryota > Metazoa > Chordata > Mammalia > Primates > Cercopithecidae > Mandrillus > Mandrillus leucophaeus. Next base: position 130,393 of record NW_012101446.1, read on the forward strand.
TGTTCATTCAGTTAGGGACTTAGAATTTTATTTTTGATTTATAGAAGCTACCGTGCTGTGCCCAATATGACTTAGATAATAATGGTTTCATAAGATTGCTGTCACTTGTGATATGTATGGGTTTTGATTCCTAGTTATTAATGAACTGTGCCTTTAAGAGTGATTGCAAATATAAATGAAAAATTTTGTTTTGCTTTGCCTTTGCTTTGTTGGGGAAAATGGTAGGTATTATTTTGCTTTAGGTTTATATTTCTTGTGCCACATAGTCACATTCGATTAAATAGCTCCTCCCTAAAATCTGTCCTAACCTCTGTACAGAGCTATTATCCTTCTGACAATTCCCAAAGGTTATAGCAGTTAGAATATAATACGTCTTTGCAATTAAAATTCAAAAGGTCTATTTTAATTATTATACTTTACCATAGATCAATAGCCCCCATTAAAATGATACTTTTTTTCTTTATACTGACTCTGCTTTGACTACCCTTGTAGTGAGTTGCAAATCAGATATAGGTAAAAACTTGTCTAATTATTTTCTTCTACTGAAACATCTAATTTAGCTAGGGGAAAAATAAAGAAGCTCACTTTTTTTTTAAGAGAAGAATATGACCTCTGCCTAATAAAAGTAGATTAATGATTTCAATGAAGCAGCATTCCTAGGATTGGTGCAAATAGAAGCAATGGCCACTAAGGGCTTCCAGGATGTTATGACTACAACCATAGGTGCAGTACGAGAGGCGGTGACTTGTGCTTTTAAATGGCCAGAACAGGTTTTACCCTCTGCCATGCTATTGCTATTTAGGCTTTTACTTTGTGTTCTTTCTCCACACAGAAATATATCTTTATAGCTGGATAGTAAAAGGAGATAAAATCTGCCTATGAATTTGGAGAAGGAAGTCATTGATACCTTTGTGAGGACTTCTAAGGCTATAAACTACTGAGAGGCAGTTTCATCTGGCATGGGCGGTTACTGGGTATTAACTCTAAACTAGTTTCATTTTATAACCATTAAATAACATATAACTGTTCTCACTGAAACTCCTTAAGATGAATCATTTCTAGAAAAACTACAAATAAAACAAAAAATGGCAAGAGGTGGTGAATATAAAGAGATCCAGTGACACATATTTTGTAAAAATTATCTGACACTCGTATTTCTATACACTATATGAAATAATAATCCAAGATGAATCAGGCTTAAAATAAATCACTGATCAGACAATCTTGAGCTTATTCTGAAGCACCAGAATGATTAACCTAAGGCACAAAATAATTATGTTACTAATTTATATAACCTTCGGTAATTTTTTAAGTCCTTGAATTATGAAAGCTTTTAATCGTGATATTGTGAGTAGCAGCAGCAAAGATGCCATGTGTGTCTCTATTTCACATTGTCCTCAGCATCTGGATGTGTCCCACACACAGACTGTCCACAATAAATGTTCGGCGTATGAATGAATCAAGCAACCATTCAAGGGATTTCAATTATTTTAATGAAAAGGAATTCTAATCCTCAATAGATGAATATATTCAAATAGATATGGGCATTGTGTACACCAGCACCTATAAAATACATATGTTCATGCATATTTATGACACAAACATATGATACAGACTTACATAGTAGGAAATCCAGTAAAGCCCTATTGCAACTGATTGGTGTTTTTAAAGTAACTAAATTATCATTTATAGAAAATATATTTTGTCAATTAATGATAGTTTAGAACTAGCTTAATGATGGGGTTTGGCTCTGTGTTCACACACACATTTCACCTTGAGTTGTAATAATCTCCATAGATCAAGGCTGGGGCCAGGTGGAGATAGTTGAATCATGTGGGCAGTTTCTCCCATACTCTTGTGATGGCGAGTGAGTGACTTCTCATGTGATCCAATGGTTTTATACGGGCTTCCCCATTTGTTCGGCACTCATTCTCTCTCCTGCCACCGTGTGAAAAGGCACCTTCTGCCATGATTGTAGGTTTCCTGAGGCTTCCCCAGCCATGCAGAACCGTGAGTCAATTAAACCTCTTTTCTTTATAAATTACCAAATCTTGGGTATTTCTTTGTAGAGGCGTGAGAACGGACTGATACACTTAAGTTTATAATACAAAATATTTTGAAGTTTATATAACCCGAATTATTGTTTATATGTAATTTATTGCTCAATATTACTCTACCATTTTTATAATAAAAACAAAAACCTAAGGAATATGTATAGTTTTTTCCTGTGCAGTTGTAATAGACTTATAGTGTTGTGAAAGTAGCTGTATTCAATAACTGAATGGGCCCTGTGATTCTTTTTCTCTTCTTACCCATCAGCTCATTACTAAACTACAGTAAATAAGACATTACAGTAAATTAGGGCATTTAGAAAGAGTCATATGAAGATTCATTTTAATATTCCATACCTGTACATGATTGTGATGGTCTAGGTTAAATCAACTATTGTGATGATGACATTAAAATGCAGTTCAATCAGAAAAACTGTAATATATAAATAATATATATTTCTTGTGTGTGGTTAAAATATATAATTATTTTGAAGAGTAGTTAATGATATTCATAAGTTTGGAAGAGTAAGGATATTTTATTCAGTAAGTTTGCAGTAAATATGTAGCTAGAGCATGCAATTTTTTTAAATAAAGAATTTTTGAGCACATCATATTATCTCTAACCAAGATTAATTTGTTGGGACTGAAACAGCAGTATCCCAATATGAAGTAGCCTCAGAAACAAAAGTTTCCCTCTGATTTCCTGAGGGATCTCCTGTCTCTGGCCCCTCAGTCTTGCCTGAGCATAAACTTGGAAATTAAAATCCCTCTTCCCCAAGACAGGTCATAGAAACCAGAGCCTCTTTGGCTCTGGTTTATAAAAATATTCGTCTGAGTTCCCCCACATTTCGGTCTAAACACTGGCCGTAAAGGAATTATCTGAACTACTTTGTTTGATTGTACATCATAAGATCCTCATCCCAGAGAGAGTCCCACCAGATACCCAGAAGAAACGCTGCACAGAGAGGCCAGGAGAATCTAAACAGAAAGACCTTGCTGGGTTTCTCCACTAGTCCATTAGCATTAGATCATACCATTTTGTCCAAGCATAATCCTACATAGCTGTCCATACTTCATTGAACCTGAACATAAAAATGTATAGTTTTACCTGTATCTTTGGGTTTTCATTCTGAAGGCTCCGTTGTCATATAGAGATATGATTAAATACATTTTTATGCTTTTTTCTCCTATTAATCTGCCTTTTTTTCAGTGAAACTTTTACATAATATTTCATTATGTAATTTTTGGGAAACATTATAGTGAAAATCTTAGTCTTTGAAATCTGACTGCATGGCTTTGAAATTCAGAATCTTTCTACTTCAGTATCCTGTTTAATGTGTTTAAATTTTCTGTACTTTACTACATTCAATGGTCTATCTGTCTATCACCTACCTTTCTATTCATATCTACCTATCAATCTCTTTATTATTTACTTCTCTATTGTATGTGTATCTTAATTATCTACCTATCTACCTACCTATCATCATTATCATATGTCTCTAGCAGTGTGGTCTCTTGATTTATATCCTATTTGCATTGTAGTAGACATTGAGGATGAAAGAGTCCCATTTAGGTATACTAGAAAACATATAAGCATTCTAAACTGTTTTCACAACAGAATTCCCTGGCAGGGTTTTATTTATTTAACTATTTTCTGTGTGGATGTCAGTTCTTATATTAGCACAGCTAAGAAAGATTATTTGAGAATGGCATTTGTAGAATTGATAAGTTAAAGATCTCCAGAGAGCCACTTTCAAGTAGGTTATAATAGCTTTTAAGAGACTACTGATCTCCCTAAGTACCATTTAAAAATTGAGATACAATTAAAATTTTATCTATTTAAGGCACCAGAGAGTTGAAGAAGCGATAAGGAGTAGAATGGCTAAAATTCTGAAGAGAAGAGGACTTCAGAGAATTTTGCTGATGATCTATAGTTATTCTGATCGCTGGGAATATTTACTGGTTCTGAATTCAGGTTGAGAATCCACAGTTGGGGAATGGGGAAATCAGAAGAAATCTGGGTAGTTTCCAAAGACTGTACAAAATACAAAACAGAATACAAAATGGATGGTGTAAGGGTACTAAAAACACAGTATTTCCCTCAAGACATCAATGGAGTTAAGAAGCTGTGCCTGGTAGGGGGCTAAAATCTTAAGCCAGAATTTTCTAAGAAGTAGAGTTTTCTGCTATCTTACAGTGCTGAGAAAGCAGAAATTAGAATTTGGGATTATGGAAAAGGGCCATGTTGAATAAATCTGGCTATTTATAAAAGTCCAACAAATGCAGCCTGGGAATAGGAGGGTTTCAGCCTTCCCAAAAGTACAGCTCTGTCAAAGGCAGCTCAGTCCTTGTTTTGATAAAGATGTTCAATCCCATTCTGACTAGCAGAAGAATGGGTGATCCTTTAAAGATGGTTAATGTCATCTATATTTTCTAAATTTTTATATACTGTAGCTGACATTCAGTTGAAATTAAGAGAAATGCCAAGAAACAGGATTGTATGATTAAAAAAAAAGAAAAGCAAAAAAATAGGAATTAGTACTCAGCTGTTTGAACTTATATTAATGGAATAAGTAGAAAATGACTTTAAAATATGTGTGATTAAGTTGTATGAAAGTGACTAAGAGGCTTTGCAAATTCATGGGAAAACTGTATGCTATTTAAGAGGAAGATATATATCATTTAAGACTAAAAATACAATGCCTGAAATGAGGTTTAACGATAGAATGAAACAGATTAGAAGTCAGGGTCATGAAACTTAAACATAAGGGAGTAGAAAAACATTCTAAGAGGCAAATGTGACAATGTGAAAAGACTTAATATGTATGGAGATAAAATGTAAGGATAAAAAAAAGAGACAGCATCAATATTTGAAGAAAATAGAGGCCAAGAAGCTATAAAAACAAACAATTGAAACCTGTATATCCAATAACTACTTCAAACGTCAATAAATACAAATAATGAGATAACTGCACCTAGAAACATATTCTTACAATCGCTAGAAACATAGGCAATAATAAAATGTTTAGAGCAGACAGGTAATATGATATGATTTGGTCATTGAAAGCATCAACAATAGGAGTAGGGGCTGAGTATACAATATTCATAGTGGAAGTCAGAATACAATTGAATTATGGCTTTCAGTTGCTGGATGAAAATAAGCAACCTAGAATTCAACAATAAAAATATCATTTAAAACAAAGGCCTAATTTAGATGTTTCATATCCAGCTCTAAACAAGATAGAGCAGACATATTTTTCTTTATTCCTACTACTAATTACCGTTAAAAGTCCCGGATATTATGCATCAAACAGACATGATAATATTCTGAAAAATAAAAATACTGAAGGCTGGCTGAAGACAGTAAGTTCCTTCAGTTTTCTTTTTTTTTTTTTTTTTAAGACGGAGTCTCGCTCTGTTGCCCAGGCTGGAGTGCAGTGGCCGGATCTTAGCTCACTGCAAGCTCCGCCTCCCGGGTTCCCGCCATTCTCCTGCCTCAGCCTCCCGAGTAGCTGGGACTACAGGCGCCCGCCACCTCGCCCGGCTAGTTTTTTGTATTTTTTAGTAGAGACGGGGTTTCACTGTATTAGCCAGGATGGTCTCGATCTCCTGACCTCGTAATCCGCCCGTCTCGGCCTCCCAAAGTGCTGGGATTACAGGCTTGAGCCACCGCGCCTGGCCTCCTTCAGTTTTCTTTTGCTTTGTCTCCTAAACTAGATGCTGGAGGAGCTGGTAACCTGGACATGCCAACAGATAGACAAAAAATACACCAAGGAAAGCCCACAGTCTAGCTAAAGGGCCAGTAAAAAATAGCCCAGAAACACAGAACACATTTGGACAATAGCCTCACTACTCTAATCAAACACTGTGGGGGAGAAATGGCCTACTCCTACCCCATCAGCAAAGGCTATGTGGGAAGTCAGACTTTTACTCTCTGACTTTAATGAAGTACCCCTATCTGTTCCACTAGGCTGTTGTCACAGAAGACTGAGTGGGAGATGAAAGTTGGAATTATTTGACAAGAATTTTAAAGCAGCCATCATAAAAATAACTCAGCAAACTAAATACAAAATTTAAAAAATACTCTCGGCAAAAATACAAGGAAATAGAATAAAGAACCAAATGGAAATTTTAGAAATGAAAAGTAAAATAAAAATTTACAAAGGAAATAAAAATGGGACAAACAGCAGAATGCAGACACAGAAAAGAATCAATAAACTTAAAAATTAAAACACCAAAACCCCCATCAGAACAACAAAGAGAAACAGACCAAAAAACAAAAACTAAAACAAAACTGAAAACAATAAATAACAGAAGTCAGACCCTCAGCTCTGTGGGCCTATGGAGCTGTGATAAAGATGTTTTAGATATGCAAAAGGTGAGAGAATTTTTAATTTTACTCCAAAAAAGAACCAAATTAGAGAAAAAACTTAAAAAGGAGGAAGAAAGGCAAAATTTAAAAAGACAATTAGTGTGTTTAAACTTAGCAATGGTAATTAATACATTAAATAAAAATAGACTAAACACCCAGACTAAAATACAAAGATTTTCAGATTGCTTAGAAACCCAGTACTCTGTCATATGCAGTTGAAAAGAAACAAAAATTGAAATATATATACAAACAGATATAAAGAGGAGAATAGCAGAAAATTATAAGCCATGCAATCACTAATTTAAGATGCTGACATTGATATATTATGAGAAAAGTAGAATTTAAGACAGAGTTCTGTCAGGGATGAAGAGTCATTTTATAATGACACAGTATACAAGGAAGACATAACAATCATAAACATATTTGTACATAATAAACCTACAAAATACAGTGTGTAGCGTGGGAGTAGGGGCAAAGGACTGACAGAGCTACAGGGTGAAAACAGAAAAATTATGATAGATTGTGGGTATTTAAACATTCTTCTCTCATTGAGTGGTAGATCACTAAAAAAAAAAAAAATCAATGAAGATTCAGAAGAATAGATCAACTCTATCCACAAGTTTAACTTAGTTGATAGTTGAATATTGTACCCAACAAGTGCAGAGTAAACATTTTTTTCCCAAAGTGGACACAGAAAATTTGCAGATAGGCCATATTATGCAGCATGAAAAAGCAAATCTTAATAAATGTCAAATCCTTAAAAGCAGATAGAGTAAGACATCAAAAATCATCTGATATCTAGAAAAGCCCAATATATTTAGAAATTGAGCAATAAACTTCTAAACAGCTTGGGGAAAGAAATCATGAAAATATTTATATTTGAAAATATATTTGCTAATAAAAATATTGGGGGATGCAGCAAAAGTATTGGGAGGAAAATTTATATATTGTTAGGAGGAAAAAATATATATTGGCATTAAAAACTTAAATGCCAATATTAGAAAAAGAAGTTATTTAAAAGTCAGTCTTATGAATAGGTAAAAAGCTGGTGAATTAAACCTCAAAAAGTGTAAGACGAGAAATAATAATTTTACAAAAAGTTAATGACATAAAAAACAAGCATTATAGAACATTTTCAAAGCCAAAATCTGATTCTGTAAAATAATAAAATTGGTAAGCCTTGGCAAGATTTAATAAAAAAAAAAAAAAAATTCCAACATCAAGAATGCAAAAAGTTACAGGTCATAGATCTTAGAAGTCTAAAAATATACTATATATATATAATTATGTACTATAGTATTAGTTGGCATTATATAATTATGTAAATGATGAAATGTATTATGAACAACTTTGTGTTAAGTTCAGTAATGAAATTATTTCCATATAAAATTCAATACAGAAATTGAATTGAATCCAAGAATAAATAGAAAATCTAAATAGAACTATATTAAGGGAATTAGCCTAACATCTATTAAAAAATTGAAATTCATAGTCAAATACATTCCAAACATAAAAGGCCAAGCCTGAATAGCTTCACAAAAGTATTTTGTCAAATTCATAAAGAATGAATATTAGCAATATTACAGAAAACTTTTTAAAAATACAGAATGAATAAATGGTTACCAACTCATTTTGTAATTCTAGCAACATCTATATACCAAAAACTGAAAAGGCTATTACAATTAAAAATTTCTAGAGTAGTATTCCATTTTAATGTAATTACAAAAATCTTTGGTGAAATGTTTGCAAATTTAGTCCATTAATATGTAAAAAGATAAAAATAATGACTGAGTAAAAATGATCATGGATATGCACTTTAAAAAAATTAATATGAGGGCTGGGTGTGGTGGCTCACGTTTGTAATTGTGGCACTTTGGGAAGCTGAGGCAGGCAGATTTCAAGGTCAGGAGTTCGAGACCAGCCTGGCCAATATGGTGTAACCCCGTCTCTACTAAAAATACAAAAAAAAAATAGCTTGGTATGGTGCATGGTGGTGCACGCCTGTAATCCCAGCTACTCAGGAGGCTGAGGCAGGAGAATTGCTTGAACCTGGAAGGCAGAGGTTGCAGTGAGCTGAGATAGCACCACTGCACTCCAGCCTGGGTGACTAGGTGAGACTCCATCTCAATAAAAAAAAAAAAAAAAGAAAAAAAAATATGAGAAAGCAGAGTAATTAACAATTAAAAGAAAAAGGGGGATTTCATATGATTAACTCAATAGATGCAGAATAAGCATATAACAAAATTCTATATCTATTGGTGATATAATTTCATGTCTAAAAATTAGGAACAGAATAAAATATCCTCACTCTTTTTGGGGTATTTAAAAACCCCTTTCATTGTTATTATACTTTATAATAGAATATTGAATGCTGTTCCCTATACATCCCCTAACATTAGGGGCTCTCTAACTTTTATTCTACATTGAACTGGAATTCTTAGACATTAACATTATGCACATACTATAAAAAGCAGAAAGATTGTAAAGGATAAAGTAAAACGCTCCTATTTGTAGATGACATTGATGTATATTGTTTGGTTTACAAATTTGGTAAATTATCAAAGTCAACAAAGTAAACACCATTGCATTTATATATGGCATAAAACTTATGAGTACCATTTACATAAAGATAAATAATTGAGTAACTAGGAAAAACCTAAAAAAATGCTAAACCTATAAACTATGTACAAAAGCCCTGTTGAAAAAAATTCACAAATGCCTAAGTATATTTATTTCACAACATAACAAAAATTGGTAGAGCAATATATCACATTCATGGGCTGAAAGAATTAATATTGATATGGAGCCTTTCTCCCAAGATTATTCTACAGAAGAAATGTTATTTTAACCTCAGTCACTGAAGACGTTTTGAACAAATTGCAATGGAATCCTATAATGTACATGTAAAATCAAAGGCTCTGAAATAACCACAACATTCATGGGGGAAAACAGCAAAATTAAAGGACACATATTACCTGATTACAAGACCAAATCAAACTTTCTGTAATTAAGATATTGTGTATTAGTGAGAGGTGAAGCCAGCTGGGCTTCTGGGTCCAGTGGGGACTTGGAGAACTTTTGTGTCTAGCTAAAGGATTGTAAATGCACCAATCAGCGCTGTGTGTCTAGCTAAAGAATTGTAAATGCACCAATCAGCACTCTGTAGAATGGACCAATCAGCGCTCTGTAAAGTGGACCCATCGGCAGGATGTGAGTGAGGCCAAATAAGGGAATAAAAGCTGGGCACCCTAACCAGCAATGGCAACCTGCTCAGGTCCCGTTCCACGCTGTGGGAGCTTTGTTCTTTTGCTCTTCACAATAAATCTTGTTGCTGTTCACTTTTTGGGTCCGGTCCGCACTACCTTTATGAGTTGTAACACCCAACGTGAGGGTCTGTGGCTTCATTCCTGAAGTCAGCGAGACCATGAACCCACCGGGAGGAACAAACAAATGAACTTCCTTAATTTGATAAAGAGTAACTACCAAAAGCTTTGACAAATGTTGTATTGGTGATGTACTGAAATCATCCACTGTCCCTCTCTACTATTTCAAGAATGAGATTTTTCAATATTATCAGGAATGTCCTAGCTAATGAAGTGAGAGCTAAGTTATGAGGATGCAAAGGCAGAAGAATGATACAGTGGACTCGGGGGAAAGGGTGGGAGGACGTGAGGGATAAAAGACTACAAATTGGGTTCGGTGTATACTACTCGGGTGATGAGTGCACCAAAGTCTCACAGATCACCACTAAAGAACTTACTCATTTAATCAAATACCAACTGTTCCCCAAAAGCCTATGGAAATAAAAAAGTTTAAAAAGAAGAAATTTAAAGAAAAGGCATAAAAAGTAAATTGAAAAAATAAAGCTTCCTCATTTACAACAATATTGTTCTGTACAAAGAAAATATTTTTTCTTATATTAAAAAAATCAAGGTTGGTGCGGTGGCTTATGCTGTAATCCTAACATTTTGGAAAGCAGGCAGATTGCTTGAGTTCAGGAGTTTGAGATCAGTCTGGGCAACATGGCAGAAACCATTGTCTAACAAAAATACAAAAAGTAGCCAGGCGTGGTGGTGCATGTCTGTGGTCCCAGCTACATGGGAGGCTGAGATCAGAGACGATCACTTGAGCCTGGGAGGTAGAAGATGCAGCAGTGAGCCTCTGGGTGACAGAGATGCTGTCTTAAGAAAAATAAAAATAAAAAATAAGAAAAAAACCAAATTCTTCAAATGAGCACATTTAGCAATACATTAAATACATAAAAACATTGAAAAATAAATTATACTTGTATAATATCATTTAATATACAAAACATCAAACTGGAATTAAATTTAGGAAATATGTACAAGAAATCAAGGTTTAAAACTACAAATATTATTGAGAAAATTGTAATAAAACCTAGAAACCCAGAATTTGAAGAGATATAACTTGCTGTTAGGTTGGAAAAGTCAATATGTAAAAAGTATATATTCTTCAAAATAAGATATTTAAATACAACCCAAGAAAAATTCTAGAAGGTACTTTTAGTGGAAAGCTACAGGTTAGTCTCAAAATAGCAATGCAAAGAGCAAGATAAATTTAAAAAGAACAAAGACGACTTTACTGTGTCTTATCATAACCTATTTTAAAGCTGTAGTGATTAAGAGTGTGGTATTGGCTCAATGTAAAAATTTCAGAAGTAGGAACACATTTGCATGGTCACCTAATCTATAAAAGTATCTATCACAATATAGAAACAGCTCTAATTTCAGTAAATGATTCTGGGCTTTTTGAATAGCTATCTGAACAACTGTGTAAAAATAAATTCTAAATTGATTTTAGAAATAACTGAAAAAGTAAAACAAGAAAGTTTTGGTAGAAAATACAAAAGGATATGTATTTATGGGCTTGGCATAGGTAATGATTTATTAAGTAGGGCACAAAATACTACTACAATGGTAGATGTGCTATATTATGCCTTACAAAAATGTACAAATTTCTGTTAATCAATAGATACCATGAATAGAGTGTAAATGAAGCCACAGATTGGGAGAAGATAGTTGCAGTACGTCTTCTGGACTTGAATCTAGAATATATAAAGGATTCTTAAGTAAGAAAGCTGGAAATCACTTGTACCGGCACAACTTTAAAAATGATATCTAAGCATTTGATGATTATAAAAATAGTTGCTCAACATCTTTAATCATCAATGATATATGCAAATCATTAAACTACCTATTATTTGACATCCACCAGAAGCCTAAATGAAATAAAAAGTACCAAATGGTGCTGAAGGTTTTGAGTAATTGGACATCCAGTCCAACACTGGTGGGCATGTGTGCAGGTATAAGCATGGTGGAAATCCATTGGACAGTGTCTGTTATACTTGATAATGTGCAAGCTCTATTATCTAGCCCAATGGAAAGGCGCGGCTATCTTGTTAGTCACTGGAATAGGGCCTACGAGGAAGCACCTGGGTACTGATGATACCTTGATTTTGGACCTGAGTGCTGGTCACATGGACATGCTCCCTTTGTGACAAATGCATTGAGTCTATAAATTTGTGTTTTTTTCTGTACCTATGTGGACTTAAAATGAAAAATTGTGTTCTTAAAAAAATCTGAAAAGAAAAATTACAAATAAAATTCAAATATAAACAATAAGCCAGTCCTAGTGAGTAGAAAGAAAACTTGACTGGCAAGTAAAACATAACTCAGCATTTTAACTGCTGTGGAACACATCAGCTAGGGTAAAAATCCATATTCATAAGTACAATTTCTTTTCAAGATGGGACATGGCAGCATCACTACCCGCTTGGCAACAAAAATAAATAGGTTCCGTAAGGGGTCGCAACTCCTGGAAAAATAACAGGGAACTGACGGGTTTAGTTAATACATCTGAAGGGTGTAGAAAAGCTTGGAAAAATTCTGAAGAATTATACATGAAATTATTTCATTCTTAGCTATAAAAATGTCCTCCCAGTTCCATTTCCTTTTTATTCACCATCCATGGACTCTATTTGTCATGTATGAAACAAATTTACATAGACCTTCACATCCTTTTACCAGAGTGATTTTGAAAGTAAATGCAAGTAAATATATGCCAAAGCAAGAGGATTGCTTGAGACCAGGTGTTTGAGACCAGCCTAGGCACCATAGCAAGACCCTATCACATAGCAAGACCCTATCGCTACAAAAATAAAAAATTAGCTGCACATGGTGAGTCACATACATGCATGAATCATTCTTTTCTTTTTCTTGTAGCTCATAATTCAAAATTTTATTCAGGATATTTTATGTTAGAGAAGATTATAGATTAATGTAAATATTGTTCACCCCAGGGGTAAAGAAGAAAAAATTGCCCTTCCTCTTTGAAGACATTAGTGGTGTGTATGGAGCAATCTAGTATGTAGTTGAGTTGATTCTTGGCTTTATTGCAGATTCATCACCACCTTCAAATATATATGATTAGGACACTGTTTTTATCAGGGCTTAGAATCTGAGCACCACTGAAATCCCAGATTTTACTCTACCCAGTCTATTAGAGTTCTCCATAGAAACAGAACCAAAAGGATGTATATGTAATACCCTGGATTTATTATGAGAATTGGCTTACATGATTGTACACACAAAGAACTCTCACGACATACCACATGCAAGCTGGAGACCTGGGAAGACCAGTGGTGTCATTCATTCCAAGTCCAAAGGTCTGAGAATCAGGAGCCTTGAGGTTAAGCAAAGGAGAAGACGGAATGTCCCAGTTCAAGCAAAGAGAAAGAAAATACACCCTTGTCTCTCCTTTTGTTTCATTTAGTCCTTCAATAGATTGGATGCTGCCCACCCACGTTGATGAGGGTGAATCATCTTTGCTCAGTTTAGTGATTCAAATGCTAGTCTTCAGGAAACAGCCTCACAAACACACCCAGAAATAATGTTTACCAGCTATCTGGGCACCCCTTGTCCCAGTCAAGTTGATGAATCAAATTGACCATCAAATGCAGCCTGACAGTTCTTTTGCTCTTCATCCTCCCCTCAGTTTCCGAAATTCAGGAGATCTTTCTTGCTGTCTGCCCATGCACAAGGCAAAGGCTCTTGCACCTGGGATATGGGGCAGAGGACACTGCTCAGCCTGTCAGCCCTGCCCCCTGCTCTGGAGGTTGCACCCTTTGTTAATGCTCTATTGAAAAACCTGGCTGGTTGTACAGACAGTCTTTGACTGTGGCTCCTCAGAATTCTAATCTCTCACATCAGGCTATAACTGGCTATTACAAGTTTATTAAAAGTTAGGCTAGTTTTCCCTTACCCCCATCTGTTGAAATTATTTTTTCCTACTCCCATCATTTCAACAAAAAATAAAACAGTTGTGGAGCTCTTCGATCCTAGCAAAGCTTTGACACTTTCTGAAATTCAGTTAAGATTCAGTTTATCTTCAACTGTATGATGAGTAGGAAAAAAGTGTGATTTTTATAACTCATCCATCTTATTCTTGTTTTAGGGTGGGTATGATGGCCTCTTCTGATTTTATATCTTCACTGAAAGCAATGGGCTGTTTTTGTTTTCTTGTTAAAATCAAAATGTGAAAGTTGCAGAATTATTAACATCTAGCATTTTTTTAATTATATATGTAATTTTAAACAGATACACACTGCTGAGTTGTCTTCCAATTTATAACTCTATTGCCATTCTTAAATATCTCTGCACTGAACAAATAATATGTGTAGTCACTCTTATTTCATATATGATTCAATTACTTGTGGTTGAGAGGCTGGTTACTACTGCTTCTATTTTATACTATGGTTCATCACCTATGCCTGACAGCATGTTTCTGAAATTGTGAAATAATGGGCTATGCAATGTGAAAACTTTAAGATAGCTGCAGGTGTTTGCTCTAGTTTCATGAGTCTTCATTTGAAACTAAAATAGTCAGCATTCTCTTTTTCAAATTCTTGTTTGTGTATCCATAAACTACTGAAATTAGAGTCAAAAAATAAAGTATGAGTATTGAAATAGTTCAACTCTAACTTGATCCCTAGATAAATAAACACTCATTTCCTTTCAATGAACAGCCAGTGCACTGAAAATAATTAGAGTCGATGTATTCTGCTTCCTTAGAAGAAAAGCTTTTCTTTTTCTGTTTTGTTTTTATGAAAATCTTAAATGGAACTTCGTTGACAGCTTATCCACTGATAGGCTTCTACACGATTGTTTAAAGAATGGTTATGGCAATTAGTGTCTTTTTTGTACACTCTGCAATTTGTGGGTAAATCTGTTTGCCTCACAGAATCTGGTATTTTGAATTTTTAGCCAAACAAATGTCAGCACATTTATATTTTAAGCTTTTTATTTTGCCTTTGGAAAAGCCAACATTTTCAAATAATACCTTCATTAAAAGTATACTTTTAGCAGTTATCCTTTCATTATTTTGTCTTGGTTGCCTTACAGTTATAAGTTTTCTTTCCCCATCCTTATAACTATTGCAATTAATTGTGGAGTTTCACAATTTTAAGCATACAGGAATGTAACTATAGGGTATTTTCCAAAGAAGACTCTCAGTTATGGACAACAAAATGGAATGAGTTATTTTTGCCTGTGCAAAATCTACCTTGTGTTAGGTTTGCATAATAAACTGCTTAAATGCTATATTAGCCAAGGTACTTAATGCTCATTTCTGTAACAATCAAAATTTCATTAACATGGTGAAACAAAAGCTTATTTATTCCTCACATTGCAGTCAATGTAAGGACACAAGTCTCTGCCCAAAACAGCATCGCAAGGAAAGAAATTACTTCTGTCTTCTGGATTCTTTAGCTAATAGCACCAGGATTATCCTGAGATGAACACAATGGCCTTTCGAACTATTGACTGCCTCCTCATAGAAGAGTCAAAGCTTTTCTTTCATATTCGTTTGAAAACATCTAGTTATATAATGATCCTACTTCCAAAGAAGCTTGGGAATTGAAGAGGACACTGATTTTGATGAGTTTTTATAATTCCTCACACAAATAGGTAGCCAAGTCAGAAGTGAAGGCTGAGAAGTCCCAGGGTATGGGGACAATTCTGTGACTTCCTGAACACCGTTCTCAGAATCCATGTGGGCATAGCTAACATTTGTTAAACAGCTGCTATTTGTGAAAAAACCTTATTTCATTTTCTGATTTGATCATTACAAGAGATCTCAATTTGGCATTGTTTTTCTTTTAAATTTGAAAGATTAGAAAATTGGATGTCAGATATAAAAAGTGGCTTCCAAACTATATAAGCAATGAATCCTAGACTGTGTAGAAGAACACACACACGTGTGTGTTTTTTTGAATTTGTATGCTTTTGTGAAGATTTCATGTTGCCTCTATATATTGATCATGGAAGATTCTTTTCAGATAATTCCATAAAAATGTTTTTGTTATAGTTAATTTTAGCAAGAGGTCTACACAGGAAACCTAGTACCCAAATTTAAAATAAAACATATAACTTGACTTTTATCATACTCATATGTGACAGATCTACTGCCATAATACATTTTGTTTTAACATTATCTATGGCTGAGAAAAAAGTTGTACAATGCTAGAAATACTCTAAAAATTGACATAAATTTTCATTAAATGTAGAAATTTTCCTGTGTTTTCTGGAATACTGGACAGGGCACAACAGCTATAAATCAACGTATTTATTAACAATATAAATTTGCTACTAATATAAGGATAAAAAATTTTTCTTTGACATGTGTGCATAAATTTATTAGCAATATTGTGTTTTTAATTTTTGTTTTAAAATTGATAGTAACAATTCAGTTACTGTAAGTGAATGACTAAAAACTTCATATGTAATCACTGTATTTAAATAATATCGAAGTAACATAAAAGAGAAAATGTACCACCTTCTCCTTTGTGCCACGAATAAAGGAAATTGTTTATTTCTCTGCATGTCAGTTTGTATCAATAGACATGTCATTGAGAGAGTTATAGGGTATTTGTCTTTTCTACATTAAGCATTCATTAGTGTCTGATATAGATTATTTTCTAACTTACTGAAGTGTTTGAATATAACTGGGCATTTTTCCTCTTTTCAATCACCACAGGGAACTCAGAACTGCCAGTAATTTTTTTTTTTTTTTTTTTTTTTTTTTTTTTTTGTCGCCCAGACTGGAGTGAGTGGCGCCATCTCGGCTCACTGCAAGCTCCGCCTCCCGGGTTCCCGCCATTCTCCTGCCTCAGCCTCCAGAGTAGCTGGGACTACAGGCGCCCGCTGCCACGCCTGGCTAATTTTTTACATTTTTAGTAGAGACGGGGACTGCCAGTCATTTCTTAAGCTCCAGCAATTGAGGTCGTTGGTGACCTGAAGGAGACTGATTTCAGTGGAATCATGAGGAAGAAACGTGCTCAAACGGAGCTCAAGAGACAATAGGAGGGAAGGAAATGTAGGCAGTGAGCCCAGATAACCTTTGAGCAGTAATTCTGTATTTAAAACTGCAGCAGAAAAACGTAGCTTAAAAGAAAGATCCCAAAAGGCCTTTTTTTTTTTTTTTTTTTTTTAAGATAAGTAGAGTATATCATTAATGCTGGCGGGGACAGTGGATCAATTCATCGAGCCACACCCTTGCTAAGGTAAGACGAGATAGAATGGAGCATACAGCAGGAGGGTCCTCATTCTGTAGAAGCAGGGCTATGTTTCCAAATTAAGAGAAGGCAGAGGTGAAGTTGGATGAAAAGGAGTCGTGGTGGAAGTGTGGTTTATTCTCATTGTTTCTATTTTCTGTATGAAATAGAAAGCTGAGAATGTCAAGAGTATAGAGATCTTGAAGTCTTGAGTAGAGAGAAAATATGAAATGCACTTATATGAAAGGAGATTGAATGGGATAGAGAAATTGAGTAGAATTAATGTATAACGCCAAGAGTCTAATGCGATAGGTTAGAGGTCATGGATTTAAAGTAAATTTGTGTCTTGCTGTATATTTTTCTCTAGGCACTTTCGGCTGTGAGGGTTCAGCGAGAGTTAGAGAAAAGTTGGTCTTAAAGGGAGTTACGGTTTTGCTAGAACGAGAATGGCAAAACTGGCAAGGGAGTGAAAAATATGCAAGGCAGGGATCCAGCAGCTGGACCATGCCCCTTCACTGAATTAAAAGGAAAGTGAGGTCATAGGACTGGGAAAGAACAGTGAGAAGATGGCAGGATGAATGGATTGTAGGTCTTGCTCAGATTAAAAAGTTGAAGTGAAGGTAGAAAGTATTCACCTGAACAAAACTGGAAGTCATAGAGTAGAATGCATTAAATTGTGATTATGAAGGGGACGTGGCTTTTAGAAATGACCGAGGCCTAGTGGGGGTCATGGTGGAGTGGAATGGGTGACAAATCAACCCCATCTAAGAGACTGTAGAATGGGAGGATTGCCTGTCCAGTGTTGAAATTTTAAAAGTTAAAAAGAAGTAGGAATAGGGAGAAAGAAACAGAACCAGAACATGGAATCTTTAAGGAAAGCGATGAAGCGTTGGACTGATCTATTCAACAAGGAATGGTAGGTGATAGAATCTTACAGCTAAAATACAAGCTAAAAGGTTTGAAGGTAGAGGGAAGGAACATGGTCTGGAAGGAGGAATATGGAGTGAACATACATGGGAGCTGAAGAAGTGGATCTCAGAAAAATAAACAGTAGATTGGTGATTGCCAGAGGCCAGAAGGGTAAGGAGGAGGGTGATGAAAAGAGGTTGATTAATACTGGGTTATAAAAATTAGATTTGACAAAGGAGATAAGACCTGGTGTTCAATAGGTCAGTAGGGTGACTGTAGTTAACACAAATCTATTGTACATTTCAAAATAGTTGAAAGAGGATAATTTGAATGTTCTTAGCATAAAGAAAATATAAAGAATGAAGGGGATGGATATCCTAATTACCTTGATTTAATGGGATGAATGTATCAAAATATCACATGTGCATCCCTTATGTGTAAGTAATTGACCAAAAAAAAAAACAACAAAGTAGAATGAAGACCATATATACTATGCCTCCAAGACAATGACTCCTGGGTCAGCGTAAATTCTGAAGAGAAGTTCAGGGAGGTACAGAGTCCTTATAAGAGATCTCAAGGGTCAGGGTAAGAAGAAAACTGAATGGAAGCTTGCAGGCGTGGGGGATTTTTTTGATGAGGAGTTGTGAGCTCCAGAGGGCACTGTGTGGGGAGGCTTCAGAAATTGGTGTAGATGGAAAAAGATCATATGCAATGAGACACTGGAGCTTGAGAAAAGACTGGTGGCTCTGGGCTTCTTGTGGTGAAGGAAAAGAGGAAAATCCCCAATTCCAGTGGAGGTTGCCCCAGGAGCAGGTGACAGCAGGCTGGCGCTGTGGGGGCAGCTTAGGTGTGGCGAGTCTGTGGGGTGAGGTAGGTTTCCCAATCTTCCTGTGGAATGGCTAATTTAAATCATTTTGCTGTCTTCAGCTGTCTGGTGCCTGAGCCTGGGGTGATTAGGGCTGAATGCGTAGTGGACCTGGAGGACTAGAGCCCAATAAAGAATGTGGTTGGGGGATGTGAACTTTGCTGCTGAAGAAGGGAATGGAGCCTTTAGCCAGGGCCTCAAAACTGGGTCAAAACAGCATTTAAGAAAACGTATTATGCCCAGCTAAAGAAATTGCCAATCAAGGAATTTAAGATGCTTTCATCTTTAACTTGAATAACAGACATAGCTAAAACTGAGTTTTGATACGAATTAGACAGCATTATATATCTATGTGTACTATACAATCACATAGTTCCATTTAGGTTAGAAAATGTGGAGCGACTGTGCTTTTGCTAGTTTTTCTCAAGCTATACTGGCCACTTTATAAGTGACATGGCATGCTATTGGTCGTGGATCGATATGCCCTGCTCTCTCCCCAGGTTTCAGGTTAAGCACTAATGCATTCTAATAGTCAATTGTTATTTTTTTAAAGTTGACTTCTCACCAAATTCTCATATGTCAAATTTCTGAAGCAGAAATCCAACATGAGGGATTCCTTAGGGCAAATTTCAGTGCCAATCAAATGTTATCGGGAACCATCACGAGTCACTCTTGCTACTAAGTGAGTGTCAAAAACTGACATCTTTGGCTTACTGTGAAAAGTTCCTGTATGTAATAGTTGTGAATTATATATATTCATCAAAACTCATGCTTACAAATTAAAATGTTCAAATAATATTTCATTTCAAATACAGTGTCTAACAGGTGTTCAAAGTGACACTTGAGTACTGCTTTTTACAAGGCTCCGTAGATTGTGGCATCTGGCAATATATTATTCGTAATTTCAATTTCTCAGTGGCATACTTGGAAAGTATCTGAGTGACTGTCTTCAGATGAGCATGGCCCTTGTGTCAAAATAAAAGTTCAGGCTCTAGAAAATTACAAAATTATGAAGCTCTTTATACAAAACTGGGATCTGCCTGATTTTTTTGCAATGCAAATAAAGGAAGCAATCTTAGTGTAATTCATCTGTGTTTGAAATCCCCTTGCACTGCAGTAAGGTGTTCTTTAATTGACTGGTAAATCATTCTATGATCAGGTTAGCAAATTGTTTTTCTCCTTTTTTCTGTGCTGACTCTGGGGAGCACTGGGCTGTTTTATGGTGACTATTGTTTGAGTCTTCTTTTCAAATGAACTGCTGTAACCCCTATATCAGATAAACAGGTCCAAAAGGAGAAGCATTAAGTCCAGGTGTGATAATTCAAATACTCCTAAAATTAAGTAAATATAACATTCTTACCACATTATTATTGAATTTGAGACTTATTAGCAACTGAAAGATTCAAGCTTTGTGAAAGCCTGCTTCCCCCAGGAGAAATTTGAACACAGCATGTTTGCTAATGACTAGGTCTGGATTTACAGTCTTTCCTCAGACCAGGCCTGGGCCAACAGTGTACCAGCACAACAGCAAATCTGGTCAATTGTATAAAAACAAGCTGCAATACAATGATAAAACAATTCACAAAGATAGATTTTAAGCTCTTCAAAATTTTTTTTTGTTTAGAAGTGATAGCTGATATCTGTATCACTTGGAAATTATAGTTGATACATTTCTAAAGATCAAAGTCAGGGTAAAATCATGAAGTTTAATTTTGTCTAACTTCTCTCTCCATTTTCATCCTGTTCTTTCTTTGTTGATACTTTTAACCATCACTCATTTACGTTTTTCCTGTATGTGTCTTTCTAGAATGACTTTGTTCTCAACCCATTATGAATTATTTCTTCCAATTGTGGCATTAATTAGAAGCAGTCTTTTTAAAGATTGTGAAAATTCTCAAGCCTTCCAGGCCCAAAGAATTTTATCTTTGAGTACACCTTTCAGGGATTTAAATTTGGGCTCAGAAGCCCTCAAACCATATTATTTAAGCAACTTCTACCTGGCCTACCTAAAAGGGAAATTCAAATCTTCAGTTTATGCTGTTCATCGTTTTGTTTCCTCAAATTTAGTTCTGTTACCATGCACATAGCTGTTTCCAAATCATTGAAAATTCATTTTTTCAAGCTACATCTAATATACTAATACTATAATTTTACCAAAGGAATCAGATCTGGTATACCTTATTGCTTAATATTTCAAGCCCTTCACACCTTTTATATGCTGCTGCTGTAAAGTCATTCTCTGTTAATTTTATACTGACCATTTGAATAACTGCTGGTGCTGTGGGAGCTATTGGTATGAATGAAGCATTATAAAATTGTATTTTTTATTGCATAACTGTAATACCAATAAACATATTGAAAGGAAACTATCAGTGTTTAACATGTAACAAATTCTCAGCATAATGTTATTTGAAACCTTCATTTAATGCATGACTAAACCTTATTTCATAGACGCACTTGAGTTGAATGAGAACCAGCTCAGTATTACTTACGGTAACAAAAATGCCCTTATAGAAGAGAGATGTTCAATGTACGATTTGTTCTCATATCTGTCATTGAAATGGAAATAATAGGTTCATGCATAAAAACAGAAGAAGGGAAAGCATAGCAGGGCTGTAGAAATGTAATCACATTAAAATACGTGTTGTTTTGATATTTTAAATAGATAATGTTAAGTTTATCTTTCCTCTGCCTGACACTATTCACTAAAATAAAAAAGATAGCATTTGCACGGTTCAGAGGCCAGGATTAATTAGGCAATATCCTGAATGGGTCTGGGATAACTGCTCTCAGATCATTTTGATTGTTGATCTTTTGCAGTGGTAGTAAGTGCAGTGCAATTAAATGATTCATGTCCCACATTTAAGAATCTTTACATTTCATAGGATTGCATATTGAGAAAGGCATGGAGATTTAATCACGTTGATCTCAATAAGACTAATGACAAATGGGAAAATCACAGCCAGAGTGATGCAGCCAATGATTCTTCACCAAAGTAGATGTGATACATATCCATTTACCTTTTATAAAATATTTCCTTGGCTCAGTTTGAATACTCCATACTAATATGTTTTAAAATTTGGACGCACTGATTAATTTCAAGAACTTTTTGGAGCATTTTGAGGTGTTTGTATAACTCTGACTATATACTTACATACACACATATATAAACAGAGAAGAAAAGTGGAATCTGGAATATTTGATCCAGATTTTTTTTTTTTGTTTGCTTGTTTTCCTTTCCAACTTAATCAGGCACTTTTCTGGAATGTGGAACTTTGGAGGTATGACTAATGATCAAATATTCCAGATTTTCACTTTCTGAGGAATACATAGAATCTCCAAAATGTCACCTGTATTCTTTGTGAGTAATGTGGTACAGTCTGCTTTGCTGTAGTTTGAGGAATGGAAACTTTGCAAAGAAAAAAATATTCTGGATATCAAAGCCTGACTCACAAGTCATAGGAGCAGTTCAAAAAAAAAAGGGACTTCTTTGTATTTATGGCTAATTCAGTTTTTGGAAACATCTAGCTATTAATAAACATGGATGTTTAAAAGGATAGTGAGTAACATCACTTTCCTTCTCTTCCCATCTAAGCCCAGAGCCTATTAGGTTGAAGATTTAAGAGTCAGGTAAGAGTCAAGCTCAAAATATCATCTATGGTAAAGCTAAGGGTAGAGGATGTAGTTTGAATTTGATGCGGTCACACAGATATTCTGATAATTCTTCCACTAATGTAAACTCATGCACCTAGTCACAGGAGAGTTACTACAGGGCCTTACCTGGCCTAACGTCTTCTGTATGAAGTAGCTGAGACTTCATTCAAAGGGTTTTGATCTAAAGCTTAAAATCAAATTTAATTTTTAAAATGTACAACTTGTTTTTGTTAGGGAACAAAATGATGAGCTGTAAAACTGATAATGAAAATCATTAGTATTTTGTAGAAAATCTAGAGGAAATGGATAAATCTCTGAAAACATACAGCCTTCCAAGACTGAATCAGGAAGAAATCAAAAACCTTGAACAGGACAATATTGAGGTCTTAAATGAAATCAGTAATAAAAATTCCATCAACAAAAAGAGACCTGGACCAGACATATTCACAGCTGAAGTTTACCAGATATACAATGAAGAGCTAATACCAACCCCACTAAAACTATTCCCAAAATTTGGGAAGGGACTCCTCCATAACTCATTCTATGAAGCCAGCATCATTCTGATATCAAGGTCTGGCAAAGACACAACAAGAAAGAAAAGCACAGACCAGGATTCCTGATGAACATAGATGTAATAACTCTCAACAGAAAACTAGTAAATCAAATCCAGCAGCAAATCTAAAAGTTAATTTACCCTGATCATGTAGCCTGTATTCTTGGGATGAAGAATTGTTTCAACATGTGCAAATCAATAAATGTGATTCACCACATAACAAAATTGAAACCAAAAATCACGTGATCATCTCAATAGACAGTTTCTAATAACATCCAACATCGCTTCATGATAAAAAAAAAAAAAACCCTCAACAAATTAGGCATAAAAGGAGCATACCTCAAAATAATAAAAGCTATCTATTACAAATCCACAACCACCATCATACAGAACAGACAGATCTAGAAGCATTCCCCTTTACGACTGGAACAAGACAAAAATGCCCACTCTTACTACTTGTATTCAGTGTAGTACTGGAAATCCCAGCTAGAGCAATCAGGCAATAAAAAGAAATAAGAGATTCAAATAAGTAAAGAAGACATTAAATTATCTCTCTTCATTGATATGATTCTATACCTAGAAAACAGACTCTGACTTTGCAAAAGGCTCTGAAACTGAAAACCAGCAGTTTCAGGATACAAAATCAATATGCAAAACTCAGTAGCAATTCTTTACACCAGTAATGGTCAAGCAGAGATTTAAATCAAGAATGCAATACTATTTACAATAGCCACAATGAAAAATAAAATACCTAGGAATACAACTAACCATGGAGGTAAAAGGTCTCCATAAGGAGAAATTAACACTCCTGAAAGAAATCAGAGATGACACATGCAGTGGAAAAACATTCCATGCTCATGGATTCAGAGAATCAATACTGTTAAAATGTCCATGCTGCCCAAAGCAATGTAGAGATTCAAAATTATTCCTATCAAACTACCAAAGTCATTTCTCATATAAATGGAAAAGACTATTCTAAAATTCTTATGGAACCAAAAAAGAGCCTGAAATGACCAAAGCAATCCTAAGCAAAAAGAACAAAGCTGAACATATCACACTACTTGACTTCAAACTATATTACAAGGCTATAGTAACCAAAAAAACATGGTGTTGGTACAGAAACACACACATAGACCGATGGAGCAGGATAGACAACTCAGAAATAAAGCTTCACACCTACAACTATCTTATCTTCAACAAAGTCGACAAAAACAAGCAATGAGGAAAAGACTTGCTGTTCAATAAAACGTGCTGGGATAACTGGCTAGCCATATGCAGAAGAATAAAACTGGACCCCTGTCTTTCACCACATACAAAAATTAACTCAAAATGGATTAAAGACTTAATTATAAGACTGAAAACTATAAAAATCCCAGAAGAAAATCTAGGAAATAATACCACTCTCAACATTGGCCTTGGAAAATATTTATGACTAATCCTGAAAAGCAAATGCAACAGAAAAATAGAAAGTGAGACCTAATTAAACTAAAGAACTTCTACACAGCAAAAGTAACTATCAACAGTTTAAAACAGATAACCTACAGAATGGACAAAATATTTGCAAACTATGCATCTATCAAAGGTCTAATATCTAGAACCTATAAGGAAGTTAAATAATTGAACAAGTAAAAAACCTCATTTAAATATAGGCAAAAGACATGAACAGACACTTCTCAAAATAAGACTTACAAATAGCCAAAAAACATGGAAAAATGATCAACAGCATGAATAATTAGAGAAATGCATATCACAACTACAATGAGATACCATGTAATACCAGTCAGACTGTCTATCATTAAAGAGTAGACAAATAAGATGTTGACAAGGCTGTGGAGAAAAGAGAATGCTTATATAGTGTTGGAAGGAATGTTAGTTCAGCTATTGTGAAAAGCAGTTTGGAGATTTCTTGGCAAACTTCAAACAGAACTACCATTTTATCCAGCAATCCCATTATTGGGTAAATACCCAAAGAAATATAAATTGTTTTACCAGAAAGACACCTTCCGTCCTATGTTCATTTCAGCACTATTCACAATAGCAAAGACATGAAATCAACCTAGATGGCCATCAGTGGTAGATTGGACAAAGGAAATGTGGTGAATATATATCATGGAATACTATGAAGCTATAAAAGAGGACAAAACCATGTCCTTTGCAGCAACATGGATGCAGCTAGAGGCCAGTATCCTAAGCAAATAAACACAGAAATAGACAACACACGTTCTCACTTATAAGTGGGAGCTAAACATTAGGTATACATGGAGATAAAGATAAGAACAATAGATATTGAATGCTACTAGAGTGAGAAGAAAGGGAGGGGGACGAGGGCTGAAAAACAACCTGGTAGGCACTATGCTCACAAGCTGGGTGACATGATGATATCATTTGTACTCCAAACATCAGTGTTGTGAAATATGCCCATGTAGCAAGCCTACATACACATGTACTGCCTGAACCTAAAATGCTGAAATTTAAAAATAAACCATTAGTACTTTTTATTCAAAATGTATTTTACAAAATAACAGATTGTATCAATGTATTGTAATTTTAAGGGAATTTTTTTCCAATCTTTAAAATATATTTGATTTAGGATGCAGAAGAAAATATTTTGTATTTATATATTTTCGCTTTACAGCACCCACTAATTCTAAAAGTTTGCATTTCTAGAATTTTCTAGGTGTATTTGCGCACACTGATGTTTGTTTCTACTTACCTATATCTCAACTTGTTGGCATACTTATGTTTATAATTTATTGGTCAACTTTCTTCTTTGAGCACATATCTTGAAATATGTGTATGTATCTGGCCGGGCACAGTGGCTCACGCCTGTAATCCCAGCACTTTGGGAGGCCGAGACGGGCGGATCACGAGGTCAGGAGATCGAGACCATGCTGGCTAACACGGTGAAACCCCGTTTCTACTAAAAAATACAAAAAATTAGCCGGGCGAGGTGGTGGACGCCTGTAGTCCCAGCTACTGGGGAGGCTGAGGCAGGAGAATGGCGTGAACCCAGGAGGCGGAGCTTGCAGTGAGCTGAGATCCGGCCACTGCACTCCAGCCTGGACGACAGAGTGAGACTCCGTCTCAAAAAAAAAAAAAAAAAAAGAAATATGTGTATGTATCTTAAGTGTGAAGAGAATAAAAATTATATTTTAAAAGGCACCATATATTTTATTTGATATATGTTGATTAAAGTTAATGTATTTTTCAGGAAATCAAAAAGGTTAGTCTCCTCATAGTCTACATACTTTTCTTTCTTTTACATGTTAAGATATTTTTATTCAGCTACATTTAAATATTAGACATTTGTATCTATTTTTATATTATATTTTATTAATGATATATAAGACCTTATTTCATGGTAAAAGTTCTAAAATCCTCTACCTCAAGCCAAAACTGTTAAAAATTATAAATACTAATATTTATCTTTAAGTTACAAATATAATCAATTATTGTATTGTCAAATTTCCATGAAAGTAAAAAAAAAAATCATATATTGACTCTTTGAAGTCAATTGAAATTGAGAGTATTTTTACATATCTTCATATAAGATCTTTTAACATGCATTAATGTTAAGAATAAAACAATATTTGGAAAAGAATATGCTTATAAATTAGAAAAATTATAATATTCAGATAAATGTTTTGGAAACTGCATCTTTATCTCATTTATACATTTGAGACCATGTTCCTACTTATAGAGCTACTGTGAACCGTAAGCCTTGAAAAATGTCACTTTTCCCAACTGCACTGTCACACATACAACACTCTAATTGAAAAGTTGCTCTCAGAAATCTTCACATAACATAAGCCTGTTCTTATTTCAGATTTCTCATAACTTTTGTCTTTTCAGAAAAGCTGTTCTAACACCCATGATAGGATTTTTTTCTCCTTTTTTTTTTCCTCCTTACTCTTCTTAATTTCTTTCTATTAGGAATATATTAAAGAAGAATAGTATTAGATTTCTTAAAGTCTTACTTTATTACCTAGGATTTTTGAAAAGTAGTTATAATGGTGACTAATATTTATGGAGCATGGGTTTATGCAAGATGCATAGGTCATTTAGTCTCGCCCTCCTGGGAAAGAATTACTACCTACACAGAAGGAGTAGGTGCAGGGGCAGGACTTGAGAGGAAAATTCAATGCTAGCTACAACTGGCTTTGGGGCGTAGGCTCTTACACACAGCATTCTCTGCTAACTGCAAAAGAACACAGAACAAAGCAACACACATCTGTGAATTTTTTCCTTAAACTTTTGC
>NW_012101446.1:157824-172495 GCF_000951045.1 Mandrillus leucophaeus
AAAGTGTTGTTTTGATCTATCTACACATTGTAGAAAGATTAAATCATGCTAATGAACACACCCAGCACCTCACTTAGCAGTTTTTTTTGGTCAGAAAGTTTAAAATCTACTTTTAACAATTTTGAAATCCACAGTATGTTACTATTGTGTGTGGTTACCACACTGTGCAATAGATCACTGCAACTTAGTCCTTCTGAGTCTTTGTACCCGTGGACCGTCATCTTTATTTTCCCAATCCACTCCCCTATCCCAGCCTCTGGTAACCATCATTCTATATTCCTGTAAGTTTGACTTTTTGATTTTTGTGCTTTAATTTAAAAGAGTGGTGGTTCTCATGAAATGATTTGGCAATATCTCTAATCATTTAATATTTTGTAAGTGAGCAGAGTAATGAAGTCATTTTAAATGTCCTTTTTAAATGTCCTTATTACAAGGAAAATGTTGTATTGTCATTGACATTCCCACTTTTATTTATACATTTAATATGACCAACTAACAAACTTTGCAAATGTTTTTGTAAATAACTACATTTGACTTTTGAATGTGAAAGAAAAATATGCATTATTTTCTCCTGTTGAATGAACTTGTTAAATCTTAAACTTAACTCTGTAATAAAATATTTAGAATATTATGCTTGTTGCCCACATAGTATTAATATTTATTATTTATTTATTGATCCACTGCTTCATTTTTGCCACTCTATTGACAGATGAAAACAATTAATATTGATAGATACATAATACTTCACATATAGTTATTTGGATAGTACTTATCTTTCTTGGGACACAGTACCCACTGCTGGTTAACTATCCTGAAAATCTCTAATAAAGACACTATGAGTTTATTTTAAAAAATTGCTCTAATCCAGAGATCTTTCTTTAAAAATACCTTATTTACAATATTTACATTTCAAAGTTTTGTCACAATATTTAAATGGTAAAATGTTTAAAAATTTTGTAATATATTGCCTTGGAGAACAGATAGTAGATTGGTAGAGAGATGGGTAAGTAGAGATATATAGGTATACTCAATGAATGAGTGAATTATAACACTTTGCCACTAAACAGACATGACCATAATTTCACATCCTGGGTCCTAAATTTACCACCTGTGTGACTGACTACACCAAATAAGTAACTTTCTTTCAGGAATAGTGTATATTACAAAAATCAAGTAAATGTGCAAAGCTTGTAGGCTACGATTTTTTTTTTTCCAGAGTAAGCATTATATACTTATTCTATAATACTATACTATCATCACTAATTCAATTTCAGAGAATTAATATGAGGATAAAGTAATATACTTTATACAACAAGACTGAAGCCATGGCTGGCCCATAACACATCCAACTTCGTTCCTCAAAACCCCTATCATTACCCTCCTCTGAGGGTGATTTAAGTAGTAATTACATAGTAATTTACTTAGTAATTACAACACGTGGAATGAAAACCGTAAAATGTGCTTTGGAGATTCTCGGTAACAAAGATGTTACAATAATGTTTACTATAGACATTAAAATGACTTTTTGGTGAAAAGGTAGACTTACCAATGTGATAGGTCAAATTATACATGTAAAAACAATGCTGAATACAAGCATCGTATTTCCCAGGGAAATCACTCCTTCCTCTTTGGCTGAAAGCCAAGTTCAGAAAGTAGATTCTTAAGGGGAGGGAGTGCTGTCTTCCACCATATGTCCCAGGACATCACTCCTTCCTTGAGATACTTCCTGAACCTGGCCTTTAGCCTACTATGTCCTTATCTTCTTCTCTGGCTGTTCCCTTGTTAATTTCCTTCGATGGTAATTTAGAGGCACCCACATATACGATGTTGGAGTGTTCCTAGGTTCACTGGTCTGACCCATGTCAACCATTCCCTGGGTGAAATAACGTAGTCTAATGGCTTCAAAATCTCCATTCCGAACATCCAAAGTTTATGCCTTCAGATTGCATCAACTTTCTGTTAAAAGTCCACTTCTATGCCCTATTCAGTTGCTATTTCTTTTTATAATTCAAGTGGTTATATTTAAATTTGAACACTTGATCTTCCTGAACCTCCAAAATCTGGACCTTTCCTACTTCAATCTAAATCTTTCCTAGTTCGATAAATGGTAACTCATTTCCAGACCTGAACTCTTCCAGACCTGTTTCTGAGACCTGAACTCCTATCATTTGTAACTCATCTCTTCCTTTTATAAGCCATATGCAACCTATCATCCAACTTGCTTTCAAAAAATATCCAGAACTGGCTAGTTTCATTCACTCTTCAATGTCAGCTCTGAGTCAAATCACCTTCATTTATCATTTGGATGAATGCAGTGTCCAGCTGCCTAGTCTTTCTACTTCTGCTCTTAACTCCCCATATATTCCCTAAAGAGCAGCCCAACTGGTTCTTTTAAAACAGGAGTCAGGCAGTGCCATGTTTCTGCCCCAAAGTGTTCATAGCTTTTCTATTTCATTCATAACAAAGATGAAGAATCTATGTCTACGCTGTACAACGCAGCAGCCACATGTGGCTACTGAGCACTTGAAATGTTCAGTGCAAATTAGGATGTGTTAAAAACTTAGTAAAAGAAAAGAATATGAAGTATCTTACTGATTTTTGGAGTTGATTACATGCTGAAATGATTTTTGCTATCCTGTGTTTAATAAAATTGTACTGTTAAAATTAATTTCATCTGTGTTTTGCTTTTTAATGTGGCTGTCTGGCAATTTATTTATTTGCTTGTTTGTTTATTGAGACACAGTTTCACTCTTGTTGCCCAGGCTGGAGTGCAATGGCACGATCCTGGCTCACTGCAACCTCCAACTCCTGGGTTCAAGTGATTCTCCTGCCTTAGCCTCCCAAGTAGCTGGGATTACAGCTGGCTACTTTTTTGTATTTTTAGTAGAGATGTGGTTTCCCCACATTGGCCAGGCTGATCTCGAACTCCTGACCTCAGGTGATCCACCAGCTTCAGCCTCCCAAAGTGTTGGGATTACGGGCGTGAGCCATCACGCCTGGCCCTGTCTGGCGTTTAAAATGATGCATGTAGCTCAGCTGACATTTCTAGGCTACATCACTGCACTGACAGTCACTCAGACTCTTCTGTTTCCAGTCTCCCACTTCTTACTCTGGTCACACTGACCTCCTTCCTGCTCCTCAAACATTGTAGACCTTCAAGGTCTCTGGACTCGCCAGGGTCTAGCTGCTCTCTGACTAGGATTCATTTGCTGTCCATATTTTTTATGGTGCATTGCATCTTCATCTTCTTCAGATTTTTGTTCAAGTATCACTTTCACAGTGAGGTCCTCCAAGGCCACCACATTTAAAACTGCATGTTTCATTTTTAATAGTTGTCTTTACTATAGGAAAATAAATTACAGATGTCATTTATCTGAACCAGTGTGTAAAAAAAAAAAATACCAGAACATTAGCTTGCATAAAAAGAGTCTATAATTAAGAATACCTTCATCTGAATTATTTAAGAATTAAGAATTATTCTAAAGAATTAAAAATTATTAAGACTGTATGTATGTGTGTGTTTGTGTTTATACAAGTTTGCAGGTTTGTATTAGTTTCTGAAATTCAGGACTGTTGGTATTGTGGGTTAGAGAATCCTTTGTTGTGGAAGGCTGTATTGCGGGAGGTTCAGTTGTGTTCCTGGTCACCAGTACCCACCCCACTGAAACAGCCAATAACGTCTCCAGCAATTGCTAGATGCTCCTTAGGGAGCAAAATTCTCTTGATAGAAACAGGTTGACATTTGAAACTGAGCTGCAGGCAGTATAGTCCTTTATTTCTAAATACTTCAGGATATAACTCTTAAGATCAAGGACAATCTCCTACATGAGAATACCGTGATCAAATTTCAAATTCAGGACATTCAACCTTGGTATAATCCTATAGTAGAACACAGAGTCATTTTCAAATTTTATTCACTGTCCCAGTCATTTCCTCTTTATTTTTTCCTGATCCTGGATCCAATCAAAATAATGCTTTGTCTTTGTTCTTTGTTGCCATTCTCTTAAATCACTTAATTTGAAAAATTTCTTCATTCTGTTTCAGGTTATGAATTTAATGATATTACTCAAAATATAATATGAAAATTAGATATTGTGATATATGACAAGT
This sequence comes from Mandrillus leucophaeus, assembly GCF_000951045.1. Lineage (NCBI taxonomy): Eukaryota > Metazoa > Chordata > Mammalia > Primates > Cercopithecidae > Mandrillus > Mandrillus leucophaeus. Next base: position 161,935 of record NW_012101446.1, read on the forward strand.
AAATATTGTGTTTAATTTCTCATAATTTTTATGTGCAAATATGTGCTTTTTATGACATTGTGCTTAGAAAAAATATTGAATTTTTCTGTTAATAAAGTATAAAATATGTACTTATATCTCAATTGTGATATACAGCATTTTATTATAAAAGTAATGCACATGGGTTGTGGAAAGTTTAGTAAGTACACTAGCAGTTTTAATGAACAGCATAAAACTTCTCATAATTTCATAACCCAGCAATAATTAATCATTGTTAATATTCTAGTCATTCAGGAGAGAGAGTACATAATGAAAATATTTCATACTTACATAATTTTAATACATTGCATACATAGATGTATGAAAATTTGTACTATTTTTTCTTTTATTCCCCACTAAAGTTAAATAAAAATCCTATTCTTACATAAAGACGTTCATCTTCCATCTAAGGATTTTATTTTATTTCTCTTGATAGTGACAAAGGAGGTCATGGAAAACTTCTGGTAAAATTTAGGAATAAAACTTGCTTTTTGCCTTTCTGTCTTTCATATCTGCAAGAAAAGTTTGGCACCTTTGCAATAAAACAACTAGAAAAAAGCAACTACTTTTGAGAAAGTACAAAACGATTTGCTTGATAGTTTCTGAATTATAGTACAGACATATGAAGAAAAATATATACTTCCTTAAAAATCCTGAAACTAAACAAGAAAAATGGCCATCTCAGGTTCAAATATGTATAAGAAAAATGGGCTGTGAAGATAGTTTAGCTCTCAGAAATAAGAGACATTCTTGACTGTTGCTTATTTGATTAAGGTGGTGATGATATAAATTATTGTAAGAAAATAATAAGAAGATGATGGTGATAAAGAAGTTCCTAATATACTGATTGTAAGTGTTAGGGGAGACTACATGTATTTAGATATGTATTTTTGAAAAGTAAATCTAGGTTTTATCATTTTATCCTGGTCACTAATGTTAATAATTTCTGAATCAGTGCACAATCAGCTTGCCAGGTATATAAAGGAAGCTGCTGATGAGGGCTATAAGGAAATCTAAATATAAAATAACCATGTTATCATATTGCTAATGGGTACTACTGAATAATTCAACATCAATAATAAGGAATAAAAATCTGTCTCATATTTATACATTATGATTCAAGGTGGTAATTTACTTCTAATAACCAAAGTCGGTGCCTTTTATTTTTCTCTGAAAGATTTTTAAGCAAATGTTTTGCTTTTGCTTTATTCAACGTCTTGGGGAAAAATAAAGACAGGAAGAGTGGGGGGTGGCAAGGGGAATTCAACTAGAGGATCAAGATTTATCAAATGGTTAATGCTCTGTGTCACTCAGTTTCAGGAAAGGGCTGTGGGCTTCAGAAGGAGACAGTTTAATGTCAATTTCCTGTTAGTTATAGAAGCCGGGAAGTGAAAGAAAGTAACTCAAACAAAAGATGACAGAGTTCTTTGATGTCATCACTGTTTCTGTCTCTCTTTTTTTTTTTTTTTTTTTTGGTTGCTGTTTGTTTCTGTGGAATCCTTTTATTTTTGCTTATAGCCAAGTTAAGAGTTGAGGAGGAAGGGGAAGCAGCATCGTGGTAAAACCTTGCAAACCTGTCATTTTAAAAGGATCTTTCTGAAAGCAAAATTATATTTTCAAGGTAGTATTTAGAGCTCTTTGAATGATTTGTCAGCTAAGCTTTACTGTTGAAAATATAATTTTCATTATATAAGTCTCATCAATATATGTGTATATATTTTTAAACTGTAAGCGAAAGTGATAGGAAACGTTGCAAAAGATATTCCAATAAAGAAATAGCATAGTAATCACAAAGTGGCACATGGTATATACTGGCTTGATAATGTTGATATGTATCCACAGAATTCCATCAATTTTTTTATAGGGAGCATATGTAGTCCTAGGGTATATACAAGACATTTTGGATGAAAATATGTTGCACAGAATTTGGATTTAAATCAAAATATTGAACCTTATTTTTGAAAAATAAAAACATGGATTTTTTTTTTTTTCTCAGAGTTTAGATGTTACATTCGTTTGCAAGGGCTGCTATAAAAGTTAAAACTAAACTGTGTGGTGTGAGCAACAGAAATTTATTGTCTCACCCTTTTGGAGGCTAAAATAGAAGATCAGGGTGATGGCGGGGTTGGTTCCTTCTGAAGGCTGAGAGGGAGAATGTGTTCCACACCCCTCCTCTACCTTTTGATGGTTGCTGGGAATCTTTGTCATTCCTTGACTCAGATGTGTCACCCCCATCTCCACCTTCATGTTTAAAGAGTATTTCCCCTCTGGGTGTGTCTGCAGGCCCAAATTTCCTCTTTTTTTAAGGGCACAATCATATTGGATTAGAGCCCCTGATAATAACTTCAGCTTAACTTAGTCATCTGCAAAACCGTTGCTTCCAAATAAAATCATATTCACAGATAATGAGGATTAGGACTTCTACATATTTGGGGGACACATAATTCGACTCATAGCAGATGTTAGGGTATCAATGGTTCTCAGTAAAACTCTGGTCAAGTTGTTATGAGTTTACACTTTGAGAATTCCTCTCTGCCATAATCATTAAGTAAAAATAAGTTCTTTTTTTTGTTTTGCTTTGTTTTGTTTTGTTTTTAAATAAAATAAGAGTAAAATGACATAGGCTAGCCAGAAACAGGAAGTTATCTCTCTGGAGCACAAGAGAAACCATGCAGGTGAAACGGTGAGATGAGGGACTAGGATCTGACCCACTGCCATCGCAGTAGGAGAAAACCAGAAATCTCAAGGCATGATTTCAACAGCAGGTGAAATAGAGCTGAAGGGATCATGTTTTGGACTGTGGTGTTCATGGTATTACTGTAAATAAAGCATTTAGTGTAATAGCAGATAAAGGGATTAAATTTATTTAAATTAATGTTTAATATAGTTTTATGAGATAACAAAAATCATAGATTAAATTACAGTAGAGAATTCAAATTATATATACGAGATCAGAAGGAGGAAGTCTAATATGCATATTTTGGTAATTTAGAGGAAACTAAGATGGGGCCAGTACTATCTTAATAGCAGATAAAAATCATCTTAAAGAAAGGCATAGTCATTCAGATTGAAATTGTACAATGACTAGAAGGAAGCATTTTTAAAAATTCAAAGTTAATATTCCCCTGAAATCATGCCCTTCTTCTTGTTTCTCTTACACACATACAGGAGTCGGTCCTTATTAACGATAGTTATGTTCTATAAAGTCTGACCTCTGCTTTAGAATGCACTTGCTCTTTGCACAGAGCTTCAAGGTAAGCCAGAAGTGAGTTATAAGGGTCTTCTCAATATTTTGGGGGCATTCACACAGCCCTGCATATATACATGGTCTCCTCGATTCCCAAGAATAAAAGCCTGCTATCATGCTTGCTTTGGCAGTGCACAGATCAAAATCCTACTAGGGACATCTCATGCCCCAAATGTTCATTTTAGATTTCCGCACTCCCTCGGCGCTCCCTCCATGTGGTTCAGGTCACGCTCTTTAGATTTGGGGGAGAAGTGGGCTCAGAAATGTTGGGTATATGTGACAGCACCTAAAATGTCATGGAAGCAGGATGAGTCCCTGAGCATGAAGCAAAGGAGACATGAAAAGGAAGGAATATCCAGTTAGTATCTAGTTAGTATCTGAAGGTGGAACAAAAATCATTTAGTTAGTTCTAGCTACACAATCTGGTTATACCCCGATTGAATAGTTATGACTCAGGAAACAGAACCCAAAGGAATTAATAGGCAAGTAAAATGGCATCCCGGAATCTGTGACAACTCATATTGATTGAATTTTAAGAATTAAAAATCTTAGACATGTCCAAATCAACTATTCCAAGTCCCTCTGTGGTGTTTAATGACATCCTGATTAAAAAACAAAACTTTCAGTAAAACCACCTCAAAATTGTCCTTTTTTTATTTTTGCATAATTTTAATTCATAGAATCTTTTTCTTTTATGAAAATATTTCTAACTAAAAACTTTCTGCACTTAGTTGAAGTAAATTTGTTCTCATCTATCAAAACACATCTATATCTAAATATAACCTAAATATTTATATTTATAATTTTTTAAAAGTCAACTTGAAACAAAGCAAGCAAAACAAAACAGTTTCTCTTAAAGCTAAACATGAGGTTCAGCCAGTTTATGATGTCGTTTGATTGGAAAATTTAACCTATTTACATTTAAAGTAAATATTAATAAGTAAAAACTTATTGCCATTTTGTTGTTTTCGGCATGTTTTGTTGTTTTATTCGTTTCTTCCTTTGCTGCTGCCTTCTGTAATTCGCTGATTTTTTCTGTAGTATTTTACTTTCTTTCTCTTTATCCTTTGTGTATCCATTATAAGTTTTTTGTGTGTGATTACCTTGAGCTTACATGAATCACGTTATAGTTGTAAAAGTCCATTTTAAGCTGAAAACAACTTGACTTGCATACAAAATCTCTACACCTTTATTTGTTCTCACATGTTATCGATGGAACAATTTACATATTTTTATATTGTACAGCCATTACTTATTATATAGTTATTCCTAATATTTTTGTCTTTTATCTTGAGGTAAAAGTGATTTGTGCACTACTATTGTAGTATTAGACTATTCTTTGTGTATATATTTACCTTAACCAGTGAGTTTTATACTTTCCTGTGCTTTCATATTGTTAGTTAGCATCCTTTGGATCCGACTTTAAGAATTCCCTTTAACATTTCTTATAAGGCAGATCTGCTGATAAATGTCCTCAGCATTTGTTTATCTGGGAAAGTTGTTGTGTCTCCTTCATTTCCGTAGGATGGCTTATCATGATATAGCATTCTTGGCTGGCAGTGTTCTGGATGTTTAATTTTGTTTTTTTCTTTCAGAAGGAGATTCCTTCCTTTTTGGTACAACAGCAATCAATGCATATAGCTCTATTGCGGTAGAGTACTTAGAAACACTCGATTGTACATTTCTCTATTCAGTTGTGAGCTCTAGATTTCCAGAAAATGTAACGACTTATCTTAGAATGCCCATGTATATAGCAAATCAACAAATACATATTCAATGATCCATCAAATAAGCACTCACAATGTTGCTAAATCAATGATTTGATCCTGAAAAGACTTAGAAAAAAATGTAGTTAAAAATTTTAAATGTTGGCCAGGTCATAGTGGCTCATGCCTGTCATCCCATTGCTTTGAGAAGGCAAGGTGGGAGGATTGCTCAAGGCTAGGTGTTCGAGACCAGCTTAGGCAATATAATGAAATCCTATCTCTAAAATAAATAGATTAAATTAAATTTAAAAAACTAGCCAAGCATTATGCTGTACGCCTGTAGTCCTGGCTACTCCAGAACCTGAGGCTGGAGGATTGCTTGAACCCAGAAGTTCAAGGTTACAGTGAGCTATGGTATCATCCTTGTATACTCCAGTCTGGGCAATACTATAGGACTCTGTCTGTAAATCTTTTTATGTTAAATTTTATTGTATTTTCTGTGATAATTTAAATTTGTACCATAGGACTAAAAGTATGTCTAAAGAGAAAAATCAGAGCAACTGTAATTACTGCATTTCAAGTTTCAGATAAATTATATCACATTCTAAGCAAAAAATTTGAAGCGATAGAAAAACCAAAAATTTTAAGAAGTTATGTATCCTGCCATATAATTATTTAAGCTAATTTTGCTTCCTATGTTTAAAAATATCTAGTTTTCTTGGAATACAGACTATGTAATTATATCCTTTTGTTTTTTTTCTGAATTAAAGACTTTGTATTATGTATAAAGATTCCAGCTATCACTAGTACACTGTCATTACTAGTCAAAGTAGAAAATAATAAGTACTGGTAATAGAAGCACTCACTAGATTGCCAAAGTCCTTTTGTGTTCAGGTAGAAAATATAGGTTTGAATTTTGAGATGAAGCATTGCTAGGTATCTGACAATTTTTTAAAAATTTAATGACTGGAAAGAATCTGAAGTTACGTGAAAACTTACATATAAACTTTCTCTACATGGTTATGAGGGTCTAAAAAAATTAAGGATTATAAGTACATATGCACACACACACAGATACTTAAAGGAATTGTCTGTTTATAAGGTTTATATCTCTAAGATAAATGATGCTGTCTCAACTTCTGAATTTTTGTTATAACACTTAAACTTATTTTAAACTTGAATAATGCAAGAAAATAATGAGATCCATATTCGCAGAGTATTATCATTGGCTAATATGAGAAGAAAAGGTAATGGAGATAGAAGTAGGCAATGACAAAGGTTTTATTAGCATCTCCACACCCGACAACAAATACAAACATTTATTAAGTGCTATCTTCTTGACTTGTACTCTTAGATATCAGGAATAAGTATATGAAAAAGCAAAATGTGCTTTCCTCATCATCTCTGACCTTTGGAATTTTGATTTTATCAACTTGATTTCTAAACTGATTTTTTTTATTATTACATGAAGACAAAGACACAAACAGCTCCTGCCCCCATCTTCACTCCAATTATACATACTCCATATAAAACAATCACCCCCAAATATTAATTGAAAGCTGAGAAATATATAAAGAAGTGAAACATTTCACTTCTTATAAAAGTATTATATTTATACCTTGTCAAATTATTCTAAAGCTACGTTTGGAAGAATAGATACATAGGAATACAAATTTAAAAAGAAAAACAACTCTGATGGCCACAGATAATTCCCTTTTTTTTTTTTTTTTTTGAGACAGAGTTTCGCTCTTGTTACCCGGACTGGAGTGCAATGGCCCAGTCTCGGCTCACTGCAACCTCCGCCTCTTGTGTTCAAGTGATTCTCCTGCGTCAGCCTCCCAAGTATCTGGGATTTCAGGCATGTGCCACCACTCCCAGCTAATTTTGTATTTTTAGTATACATGGGGTTTTTTCATGTTGGTCAGGCAGGTATTGAACTCCCGACCTCAGGTGATCCCCCGCCTTGGCCTCCTAAAGTGCTGGGATTACAGCCATGAGCCACTGCACCCAGCCAATTCCACATTTTAATTTGTTTAATAACAGGACTTACTTTGTTGGGTTAGGGGATTTTCTAGAGTTTCTGATATGCTTATAATAAGTTAATTATTTTTGGAAGAAAAACATACTGTTGAAAATATGCTTATCTTAAGTTTTGTTTGTTTGTTTTATTAGTATGATCTAATTTGAAGACAGTCTTTCTTTTACTAGTGACTTAGTACCACTATTTTGGTTCCCATATCTTGCTCTGTCTTATTTTTTAAATCTTCAACCTTTCCAGAGATGGTGCATGAGAATTAAAGTTTCTGCAATCTTGGACATATTGTTATATTTTCACTAGATAAAGGATTTGCAGTCTGTGATAATTGTTCTCAGTACTTTGAAGATATGTTTATATTATTTATAGTATCTGTGCTGCTTCTGAGATGTTTAATACCAGTATCAAATTTTTTCTTTGTAGATATTCTGTTTATACTTCCCTGAAAATGACCACTTTATAATCAATGATGTTCTAAAATTTCACAAGGAGGTATCTTACTCAAATTCACTTGACACTCCGTAAAACCTTGAATTCTGAAGATGAATGCTCTACATTAACTCTGGGATATTTTTCTATTTTAATTTTCTTCATTGTATTATTTCTTTTGCATTTCTCAGCAATTCATTTTAGATAATGTCAGACATCCAAAATTGATCATCAATATTTACCCTTTCTTGTAATTTTCATCTCCTTGATTTTTATCTCTATATTCTGAGAGATTTCCTTGATTTTATATCTTTTTATTGTTTTAGTTTAAGCATACCCTTAATTTTCAATAAATCTCTACTGTTTTCAGATTACATTTGTTTCTTTACAGTCTGTTCTTATTTTATGGTTATCTTGAAGAATTTCCTAATTTGTTTTCTTTTTCCTCCGTTCTCTTGTTTAAGAGAGATTAAGCTATTAATCTGATTCAATTTTTTTTTTTGATTTCCCATTCACATTTTTGAGTGCATAGTAGAATGATTGAAATATAGGCAGTTTTCATTTCCTAAGGAAAATGTTTCCTTGCCTAATGGTGGATGTATTTTCAAAACAATCTGTCCTTTGACCAGGAAGACTGGGAAAAAAAGTGAGGTATGTTGACAAAGCAAAGGGCTGCAAAAAGCAGATAGGTTTTGCTACACTAGGTGTTCAGGAAGTACACAAGAATGAGAGGGATGTGTAGTCACTCGCATCGTGGTTCCTTAGAGAATACTATAATGAACTCCAAATCCATTCTAAAGATTCCTCTAAATTCATTCTTTGACCTTGTGCCTACTAGAGTCTCACTGAAGACCTGCGAGGCTGAATGGATTCTACTTCCATTAAAGCCTTTTCCTGTACCAGACAGGTTCCTCTATCTGTCTTAGGTGCTCATGGTTATGCTTATATTACCGATAAGACATAAAGACATATGAAATTGCATGAAATATCATAGATAACATAACTTTTTAAATACTTGCACAGCTGTTATGAACACAATGGGCTTATCTTGTGATTTGGATCTCAGAGTTTGCATAAATAGTGAAGCCCAAACCTTCTTGATCAGATTCCAAGTACTATGCCCTTCCAATGTAACAAACTGAAAGATAAATTCCTTTAGCTAAGACAGAAATGGTAATGAGGAACATATAAATGGGCACATTTAATATGAATCAACCATGGTGCTAATTGAAAAATTAAGTGTACTTGATGTAACAACAGCTCAGGATTCTTCTGATGATCTAATTACAAGAGCTTGAGTCAGTTCATATTAAAAACAACAATGGAAATCTTTTCCTCAAAATACACACACTGACACACACAAACACACACACAGGAGTGGGAGTGGTAGAATCAGCCTCAGGAATAGATACCAACAGCTTGATCCTCATCAAGGCTTTCTACCCAGCATGCCTGTTTCTCTCTGAATTCCTCTACAGACAGCAGGAAGCATGTTCACAGAGAGCTTCCAGGCATGCATCCACGCAACTTCTCAAATTGAGAAAAAGGAGTTTTTCTACTATGGTTCAATTCGCATTGAGGAAGGAACATCCTGCCCCTTCTTGGAAAAAGTTTCTCACAGTCAGATCAATTACTGCCTTGAATAGAATAACACCAAGCAGATGGAGGTTCTGCTTTGAATCGCTCAGGTAGAGCAAAATAGATAGTAGAATCACCAAAGTCATTGGCGGTATAAACAGGGCTGGAATTTAAACCTAGGTTTTTTTCTTGGATGGTAGATTCCAGTTCCTTAAAATCACTCATGTAGGTGTAGTCAATGTGATGTACTCAATATCTGTGCCTTCCTCTCCCAATTCATATGTTGAAGGCTTAACATCCAACGTGATGGTATTTGATGATGGGTTCTTTGAGAAGTAATTAGGGTTAGATGAATGAGTTCATGAAGTTGGGTACTGATCCAATAGGATTAGAGTCCTAATAAAAAGAGACATCAGAGAGATTGCTCTCTTCTTCTCTCCACTTTGAGAGAACACAGCATGACCGTGGCCATTTCTAAGCCAGGAAAAGAGGCCTCTCCAGATCTGACCATGCTGGCACCCTGATCTCAGACTTCCAGGCTCCAGAAATGTAAGAAAGTACGCCTCTATTGTTTAAGCCACACTGTCTGGTATTTTATTATGGGGGCCAAAGCAGAGCAAGATAGTCACAAAACATTGAGAGTTAACGAGAACTTTACTTGACATTTAAACAAATTTTCCCATTTAACAAATGAGACTATAGCAAGGAACAATTATATAAATTTTCCCAAGTTGCTGAAAGAGATGGTTAACAGAACTGAAATTGTGTATCTAGCCCTCTGACACATTTTCTGTGTCATTGTTCAACTAGAAATATTTGTTTAATAAGTCTATACTTTCTAGAAACTGATATTTTATCTTGCATTAAATAATACTACCAATAATAACAGCTGATGTTTCATGTTGGCTATAAATTTGTACCAGACAATAATACAATTATCTAAACTATGTCATTTAATTCTAATAACCTGGTGAGACACAAGTTTTCCCATTTCACAGATGCCTTAAGATAATACATGAAAGATATTTATAATATTAGTATTAAATAAAAGAGACCGTGGAGTTAAATAATCTTTTTACATGAGAAGAATATCCTTTCAGGAATTGATGAGTTTTGTGACTCTCATAGTTTTTATTTTCGAAGCACCTAACATAGCCTGATGTATAGTTGGTTTCTTAAAACTTCTGTATGAAGGAATGAATAAATGAATAAATCAATGAAGTAAATTATGAAAGCACAATACCAGACAATTGTAGGTTTTGCTTTTGGACATAGTATATGTTTTATTTTAGGCCACATCATCTATAAACAGAATCAAACACCACTTATGAGTAGAAAATAAATCATTCTACATTTTAATGTCAAAGTCAGCCTTACTGGAGACGCTAGCTTCCAGTGTGACGATACACACTTTATTTGATTAAATTTAACTTTTCCAAAACATTTCTAAATGTGTGTGCTTGAGCTCAGCTCTAATAGCTCTTTGAACTGATAATAGCACTTTCTAATATATATATATTCTAATACATACATTATTCTAATATATAT
>NW_012101446.1:172545-195747 GCF_000951045.1 Mandrillus leucophaeus
AAAAAAAAAAAAAAGAAAGATGTGAAGCATAGATCCTGGGTGTGTCTGTGAGAGTGTTGCCAAAGGAGATTAACATTTGAGTCAGTGGACTGGGAAAGGCAGACCCACCCTTAATCTAATCAGCTGCCAGCATGGCTAGAATATAAAGCAGGCAGAAAACCATGAAAAGGCTAGACTGGCTTAGCCTCTCAGGCTACATCTTTCTCTGTGCTAAATGCTTCCTCCCCTCAAACATCGGACTCCAAGTTCTTCAGTTTTGGGACTGGCTTCCTTGCTCCTCTGCTTACAGATGGCCTATTGTGGGACCTTGTGATCTTGTAAGTTATTACTACTTAATAAACTCCCATATATAAATTTATATTTCTAATATATATTTTTCCCACAATCTACGTGAGAAAGTCAAATGAATCTCTTACTCTCTGTTTCACAAGGGTGATATGAGGAGTAGAAAAATATAATAGTTCCCAAAACTCCCGACCCTGTTTTAATAAAAAAGATACATTTTTTCATTTTTATAAAAAAGGGATAAATTGTACATAAAACAAAGTTTACCATTTTAACTTTTTTTTAGTGTCAGTTCAGTGTCATTAAATACATTCACACTATTGTGCAAACATCACCACAACCCATCTCTCCAGGACTTTCTCATCTTCCCAGATGAACTCCCTACCCACTAAATAACTCCATTCCCCATGAAGGTACTTTTTAAAAGAAACCTAATTTGTGAGCTCTGTAAAACTAAGGAAAATGAAATTACACGATAATGAAGAGAATGTCAGTTCTAAGTTCAACCCATCTATATACGTCATATGAGGAACCAACTGAAAATAAGTATCTTCCTTTTCATACTATAATTCCTATATTGGATTTACTTTATTTCCATGCTTACAAATTTTGTCTGATTTTATCTGTTACAGGTAATCTGAGTAAAGAGCATTAGTACAAAAATCAAGAGCAGTTTTCAGGATACATAAGAGGAACATAGCTTATTATATAATTAAATATCTGTTACATGCCGTGGTCTGGATATTTATGTCTACCCAAAACTCACATGTTGAAATTCTAACCCCCAACATAATGGTATTAATGATCACCTTTGGGAGGTGATCACAGAAAGGTAATCCTATTCTCATAGAATTAGTCCCCTATAAAAGAGGCCCACGGGGTCTTGTTTGTCACCATGTGAGGACACAACCAGAAGGTGCCTTCTGTGAAACAGGAAACAGGTCCTTACCAGACACCAAATCTGCCTGCATTTTCAGCTTAGCCTTCCCACCCTCCAGAACTGTAGAATGTTCACAAGCCACCCAGTCTATCCCATTTTGATACAGCAGCCCAAATTGACTGACACAATAGAAAAATAAATAAAAATGTCATATTATTCACACAGTGAAGGACACAGTGGTGTAGGAGAACTACTCTCGATAATGGGAATGGACCTGATTAGAATAGAACTTCTTGGTAATAAAAGAGAGTTCAATAAATATGGTATAGTCTTGATTCTAGTAGGGAACATAAAATTATGGAGTAAAAGATGACCTGGAAATTGTTTGACTCTATTGAAGAATTTTCTATCATGTGCTGTAAAATATATATATATATATATTTTTCAAGTATTATTAACATATATAAAAGTTTTTGACTATTAAATAACTTTCTATCATGTATTATAAAGCATATATATATATATTTTTTTTTTTTCAAGTACTATTAAAATATATGAAAGTTTTGGCCGGACATGGTGGCTCACGCCTGTAATCCCAGCACTTTGGGAGGTCAAGGCAGGGGATCACGAGGGCAGGAATTTGAGACCAGACTGGCCAATATGGTGAAATCTCGTCTCTACTAAAAACACAAAATTAGCCAGGCGTGGTGGTGCACGCCTGTAGTCCCAGCTACTCAGGATGCTGAGGGAAAATAATCGCTTGAACCCAGGAGGCAGAGGTTGCAGTGAGCTGAGACTGAGCCACTGCACTCCAGCCAGGGTGACAGAGGGAGACTCTGTCTCAAAAAAAAAAAAAATACAATGTCTAGCCAAAACTTTTACATATTTTAATAGTACTTGAATATCCCTTACAACTTTTTAAATAAATACTCCTGTTTTTAGAAATGTGGTCAGTTAACTCCATTAGCCAGTCAAGAAAATTCCCTGAACAAACCTGAAATTCAAAATTTAGATTTTGTATTTCAAAGAATAAGGCATCGTTTTGCATTGACTTTGCAATTACTACGTACATGGAGCTGAAGTTTCTTTTTATTAATGCCTATTTCCACTTCACTAAAATGAAAAAGAAATGTTGATTTTGATTTATGCAGTGTCATGACCTATTTGGATAAATATTATTGAAATTATTGCCTTGTATTACTGAAAATCTCTTACAGCCTAGGCACTTTTTTTCCCTCTTTCTCTTTTTTCTCCAGGGTTGCCCATCAAGCTCTTTTGCATTTCATTTAGGTAGTAAAAGCAGTTGAGCTGCATCATTTAGTAACTCTTATTTCACCCTCCATAAACTGCACTTTCTGCCTTCAAGGGTACAATAGCATAGCTTTAGTAGTGGGCTTTCTTTTTTTTTAATTTTTTTTAGAATATCTAAAATGTCTTAGGTTTGAAAACTAAGCAAGTTGCCTGCAAATGTATTTTCTAGTCCATTTATTACATCTGCAGTAATAAATGTCCACGTTTGGAAATTCTCAGTAATAAAAGGTTTGTATAAGCGTGTAAGACATTCAGACCAGTGAAAGGACTTTTTCACATTGTATGACTGACATCACCGTAAGTGGTCCAGTATTAATATGCCCCAGGATTTAATCAGCTCCCTAAAAAAACTCGCAAAAGAAATAAATGTGTTTTGATTTATGAAGGTTCATCTGGCCATTTTTATTAGCTTTCCAGCCTTGTGGTCAGATGTATTTTATGACAGGAACAAGCATTCACAATAACCTGCCATCTGTAACAGCAGGTTTAGCTTTTCTTTCTTTAGATACATAAACATTACAGTTAATACCCAGCCCTGGCAATGTAGTTGTATCAAATATGCCTTTAGCCCTGGCCCCTAAAGATAACCCATTATAACATTTGCAAGGAATATGTTCAATAAAACTGGGCTGGATTTTAGTGCTGCTCTGAATTTATATTACAAAAGAAAACAATCTTTGACCTCTGCTTTTTTAAAAAAAATGTTTTCTGGGCTTCGGAATAGACTCGGTTTGATTTTGTAGTATCATGAGAAGTATATTGATTTTGTCACTTAATTACTCTTTATATGAACAATAATATTCTCCTTTGTGCTTTCTTCAGCATACCACTGCTTCATTATTTCTCGTTGTCCTGGGAAACTGGCAATCTTAAATATTTATTCAGCTAAAGTATTTCAAAGTGAAGTGAATACCTAAATCTATGCACACACACACACACACACACACACACACACACACACACACATATATAGTGTGTATATATGTATATATAGTACATATATGTGTGTATATATGTATATATAGTGTATATATGTGTGTATATATAGTATATATATAAAATCTGAAAATAACTAGTCAATTTGAATTATTTGGGGGAAGAAATTCTAGATATTTAAACATTTATTTTGAATACATGGAATACAATAAATCATACTGCTTGTTTTGATATTTCTTGGAACAAAAGAATTAATGCATGGACGTATTAATTTTTAACTCAGACTTTTTAATTGTTTACCTAAGCATAAAAAGAATTTTTTTTTTTGGTATAAAGAAACAAGCTTCTCTTCCCATGTTTGTTGAGGAAAATTTAAGAAAAAGATTCATATTAAAGTTTTTACTACCTTTTAGCTCTAGAAAAATCTCTATATTCAGGAGTCTATGAAGCTACATGGTATATAAACTATAAAGGTATTTAGGGGATTATTTAGGAATAAATCGTTTGAATAGAGTAAAAATTGTAATAATTTTTAATAGACAAAATAACTAAAAATATGAATTAAAAATGATGGTTTTAGGCTATTTTCTTTAACTTAGATGGCAATGACAGTGATTGCTAATATATCACATATGAAACATACTAATATATCACATATGAAACATATATTTTCTAATTTAATCTAGTGTCTGAGTCCCTGGTATAAAATTACTGAATTGGAATCAACTTCACTCTCCTTTACCATTCTTTCGCCCATTGGAGTCCACTTAGGAAAAGAGAAACTCCCCTAGATATTTTTAATCTAGGGAATTTTCATATATGAGTTAGTTATGAATGTGTTGGAAGGGCCAAAGGAGCAAAGGGTAAAAGGAGTTACTACCAAACATCATGAAGCTTCCAATGTTTGGATGGAAACCCGATGCCCACACAGACCACTAATCTGCCAGAGAGTCTAGTATAGTTGCTAGTGGAAGAGCATCTGCAATGAGCAGAAAACAGGGGGCCACTCTCCTGCTGAGACTCCACAGCCCATCACTCATCACTTTCAGTTGCAGACACTGGCATCACAAGTAGCAGAAAAATATTTCCCTTCTTTCTCCTTCCATTTACCTATTAGCCTCCCTTTGGCAAACCCCCTTAGAAAGGCAGCTCAAAGGAATGTGTGGAGAGAGTTTTGTTATTGGTGTTGTGCTATTTTGTTTGCTTGCTTGTTTGGTTTTGATTTTTGGTGGGTTTACAACCCCGATGAGACAGGAAACAAAAGTAGAGGGAGAATGTAAAGCCCACAGATGAGAGCCACAACTCAGAACAAGTGCTGCTGTGCCTGTCACAATATCGGACACATGGTCAGAGCATAAAAAATCATGTTTAAATAAACAAACTAAGGCTAATTGAAGGAGTGACTGGCTACATAAATAAATACTGAGGGCTGGGCATGGTGGTGGCTCTTGCTTGTAATCCCAGCTTTGTGAGCCGAGGTTGGGGGGATCCCTTGAGCCCAGGAAATTGAGGCTGCAGTCAGCCATGATTGCACCACTGCACTCCAGCCTGGGTGACAGAGGGAGACCCTGTCTGTAACTAAATTAATAAATAAAAACAAACAAATAAAGTCCCAAGGAAGAAATTTCTACCCCCAGTCCCAAAGATACTAAAAATTAAACCGTGGAAAACAATGGATCCTATACTTATCCTGGTATAGGTGAAAAAGATAAAAATTCTGAATTAACTTTTCCAGTCAGTTAACAAAATGAAAAACAGATCCATGTATAGCAGAGTGATCTTTGACGCACAGCAGTGCTGCCTACTAGTAAATTTAGCTTTGCATCCTAGTGTACCATATAAAGAAAAGAGCACCGCCTGCCTTGGGTGCAGGGCAGTCGAGAACGCCCGTGACCCTCACTTATGTCCTCTGGCTCTCACTTAGGTACTCCTCCTGCTTAACCTCACTTAATTCCATGACTGCTGCTACCATCACTATACACTGATTCTTACCATGGATCTCAATTAACTGCCTGCTCAGTATACCTTACAGAATTTCACAGAGATACCTTCCTTAAAAATCAGATCCCAATCTTTCATGTACTGCTTAAACACGATTTAAGGAGGGTAGGCCAATATTCCATATCATGTGCTAAGAAAGTTGTTAACAATGACAACATGACTGAGAACTCTGTCCTTAAGTTCTGCCATACCTCCGTTCCTTTGCATCAGTGTTATGTTGTAAATCAGGCTGCATTGTGACGTTTTGGCATACATTTTTCTCTAGCTGCAGACCACGAGCCTTTGTGGGCCTGATAGTCCTTTGTGGGTTGGGCACTGTGGCTGGCTTCAGTGGAGTTTTAGAGTTTACTGAATCAAGTCGCCATTGCTTTTGAGGATCTGTGAGAAAAAAAGAATGGAGAATGGATATTGATGTTTCTCCTGGCAGGGTCTGCAAGTGTGAACGCCAGATTTCGTGGCAGGAGCTTTCAGAATGACCCAAGAAAAGATTTCCAAAATGGGTTTCATGCTTGAGCATTAAAGCTACTGCTTATTAGATTACAATGACTGTTTACAGATACATACTCCATTTGATACTGCTTTTGGAAAAATATTAACTAATCTATTCAAGTACTCTGCATGATGATTTGACAATCAAAATATTAAGATTCGTAAAGATCCCATGATAAAAGATTCATAATCAAGTGTTCAAAAATAATTTCATGAAGACAGTGTCCTTTTATACTTCCAAGTAATGGAAATATTTACCTTTGTATTCAGCTGTATGTTTTATTCATAAATGATGTATGTATAAATCACAAAGATATTTAGTTTCATAGCTCAATGTAAACTGGAAAACTGAAACCATATTCATAAAGAAAAACTAGTATATGCACAAAAAGTTCTTATCTCCAACTATAATTCTGTAACTAACCACCATTCTTACATTAGCACTTGACATTTAAATAGCATTGAAATGGGGAAGCAATATAGAGAATGATGGAATTCAGAAATCAGTTTTTGCTTTGGGACATGAAAAATTGCTATTAAAGACCAGTAATAATATTAGCTTAATAGTATGCCTCTGTTTTCATTTAAGTAAATATTGTATTGACATATGGTACTCACAGAAAAACTAGTATCAGTTGTACCCATGAGGCTCCATGATTTTTCACCAGATTGATACATCCATGCAGCCGGCACCTGAATTAAGAAATGGAACTTTTTCTGCATCCCCTGAGGATCACTCATGGCTTTGACTGTTTGCCATTTACTATCTATGCCACAAAGTAAACACCATCCTGATCTGTAACATAATAGATGCATTTTTTTTTTCTTCAGATGGAGTCTCACTCTGTCACCCAGATTGAGTGCAATGGCTAGATCTCATTTCACTGTAACCTCTGCCTCCTGGGTTTAAGTGATTCTCCTGCCTCAGCCTCCTGAGTAGCTGGGACTACAGATGTGCACCACCATGCCCAGCTGAGTTTTGTATTTTTAGTAGAGATGGGGTTTCAT
This sequence comes from Mandrillus leucophaeus, assembly GCF_000951045.1. Taxonomy (NCBI): domain Eukaryota; kingdom Metazoa; phylum Chordata; class Mammalia; order Primates; family Cercopithecidae; genus Mandrillus; species Mandrillus leucophaeus. The sequence goes on from NW_012101446.1 coordinate 179,456, forward strand.
CATGTTGGTCAGACTGGTCTCGAACTCCTGACCTCGTGATTTGCCCGCCTTGGCCACCCAGAATGCTGGGATTATAGGCGTGAGCCACCGTGCCCGGCCAATAGATGCGTTTTTACAATTTTTAGTTTATATAAATGGAATCACACAGTGTCTAGCTTTCTTTGTTCAAAGTTTGTGAAAATCATCGATTCTGTTACATGTAAGTGTAGCTAGTTTGTTATTGCTGAATAGTATTCCATTTAAGAATATCCTGCTATATAATCATTTCATCAGTGATGAATATCAGGTTTATTTTCCTTTTTCTTTTCTGTTAAAATGTTCAAAAATTACATGTAATGTTTGCACAACTTTGTGAACATACTAAAAAATGCTTAATCGTACACTCTCAATGGGTAAACTATGGTATCTGAATATATTTAACTGTTAAAAAATAGTAGTTGTAAAGATTTTCATCCACATCCCTTGTTTCATTTAAGTGAAAGCGTATACTCAAGAATAGAATTGAAGAATGTCAGATATGTATAGGTCCAAATTGTTTTTGAAAATGGATATGCCAACTTACCTCTGCCCCAGCTGTGTAAGAGCTCCACTTGTTTATATCTTCATTAATAAACCATATTTACCGACTTTTCCATTTTAGACTTTCTGGTGTGTGTGTTGATGGAATTTCATTTTGGTTTTAATTTGCATTTTCAAACAAAATTAAGATGGGTTCATATTTATTGTCATATGGTTATATTCTTTAAGGTATCTCAAGTAGAAATGATTTCAATAATTCTATATTATGTGTGATTACTGAATTAGTATTTTTTTCTTTTTTAGATACCTTTTGTTACATTAAGAAAGCTCCCTGTAATGACTGCTTTGTTAATAGCAGTATTTCTGTTAAGAAAATACAATATTCTCATTCTTCTTATGAATGTGATGAATTACATTAATTGCTATTCAAATGTTTAAACACCTGTCCATTATGGCAATATGCTCCAATTCCTTATGGTAAATTACTGATTTTCTTTATCACTAGACTTGACTTATTAATATTTCATTCAAAATTTTAATATCTATATCCATGAGTAGGTTGGATGTACAGTTGGTTGTCATAATTGTATGTTCTTTGTCAGCATTTGACACTCAGTTTAAAATTGTGACATAAAATTAGTTAGGAAATAGTTCCCTCTTTTTCTATTGTCTGCATGAATTTGTGCAAATTGGTGATACTGTTTTTTAAAATATTCAGTGGACTTCATTGACACAGTTGTTTGGACTTCAAGTTTTCATGGTAAGAGAGTCTTTAATAAGATTTAATTTCATTTGCAGATAAAAATTTACTTATAATTCTATTTGTTTCTTTGTTAATTTATGTTATGTTTTTCAAGACATTTGTCCATTTCGGCTGCACTTTCAAAATATTGGTTCAAAGTTGATATTTTCTTAGTATCTGTAGTGATGCTCTGTTTTTTTGGTAATCTTTCTATTTTGGATTTGAACAATATTGGTAAGGTTTACCAATTTAATATGTTTTTAAAAGTGTACTGGACTTTTTGTTCTGCATTGTATGCTTTTTATTTTTCTGGGTTTTATTTTGTTTTTACTGTTTGAAAGTTCTCATTTTTTAATTTATTTTATTTATTTTTTTATTGTACTTTAAGTTCTAGGGTACATGTGCACAGCGTGCAGGTTCGTTACATCAGAAAGTTCTCTTTTTTACTTTATAGCATCTTGAAATTAAATCTTAGATTATTGCTTTGAAGACTTTCTATCTTTGTGTATGAATTTCTCTCAAGAGATCTTTAAAGCTTTATTCCACTCCCCAACTCCAAAGCAATTCTTTAGCTACATTTAATGGGTTTCAATATATCATATTTTCATTGTCAGGTCAAAATATCTTGTAATGTTATTTGTGACTCTTTTAAACTTTTGTCCTATTATTTAGAAATAAGTTGCTTCATTTCCAAGCTGTTGGTGATTTTCTTTCTTTTTAAAAATTAATCTTTTTCTCACTGAGGTCAAATAGTGTTCACTGAATGATTTCAATCCTCTGTAATTTAAGACTTGCTTTATACACCAACAAATGGCCAACTGTGGAAAACATTATGCATGCTCTTGAAAATATGGACACTAACTTTTTAAAGTTATTCTGATAGTCATACAAATTAATTACATTTGGTTCTACATTTGTCAAGTTATTAATTTCATACTATTATTTCTTTCTGTTTTGTTTTCGGTTTTTTTTTTTTTTTGAGATGGAGCCTTGCTCTGTCGCCAGGCTGGAGTGCAGTGGTGCGGTCTTGGCTCACTGCAACCTTCGCCTCCCAGGTTCAAGCTATTCTCCTTGCCCAGCCTCCCTAGTAGCTGGGATTACAGACACACGCCACCATGCCTGGCTAATTTTTGTATTTTTAGTAGAGACTGGTTTCACCATATTGGTCAGGATGGTCTCAATCTCCTGACTTTGTGATCCGCCTGCCTTGGCCTCCCAAAATGCTGGGATTACAGACATGAGCCACCAGGTCCGGCCTCATATTATTATTTCTTATCACTTATTTTATTTACTTTATCTATGTTTCTTGTGGTCTTTTTAATAATTGTTTTATTTTTCTGTTTTCTGATATATTAAACAGGTATAAACACATTCTTTAATTATGAAATATATTATTGATTTCTTTAGCCTAGTCTTTCAGGGATGGACTGTATTTTTATTATTCATATCCACATTAAATTACTCTATGCATCTGGTAGCTTGGCTTAGAACTGTTTCAAATTTTTAAATGCTAGCTCACAAAGTTTATTACCTGAATCTTGTAGAGTTTATTCAAATTGACTGATATCCCATTTAATTTATTGCTTTAGAATTTTTTTTGTTATTCCTGTTTATTTTAAATAAAAATTTTGTAAATAGTATAAAGTCAGTTACAAATAATAGAAAACTATCCTTACTGCTTTCATCTGAAAGGTTAGTGATGGTGAGAGATGGGTCACAGAAACTGATAAATTTCTAGGCAGTTAATTTCTGATGATCTCCTCTCTGTTATCTTTTTGAGTCAAGTTAATTTCTCAGCTTCTTTCTGCAGACTCATATACTTAGTCACTGGCATGCTGTGGCCAAAGTATATTGCAATGAAAATGAACAAAAATGGCCCAAAGTCCTTATGACATTTCAGGTCCAGTGCTCACCACCAGCTCATGAAATTGATGTTTGTAACCTTTGGTTGAGTCTCTGCGTGGCTCCAATGGCCCCTCAGTTCATTTTTGATATAATCAGCTATGACAGGCGGCCATATTCACCAGGTACATGCAGGATTATCAGGACTATACAGAAGGGGTGTGTGATATTTCAGCATCTTGTAAGATATTGTGGAGAAGGAGTTAATGAGGACATTATATTTGCTTCTGTTAAACTTTTTTATTTAACAGGCTTATTTTCATACTGCATAAAGGGTTTAGAATCTCTCACTTTGGGCTGTCATATAATGTTTGCACTTATTTATTTCAGTATTATCAAACCTATAAATTTGATACTAAAATTGTCATTAGTAATAAAATATCGTTTAATATAATGTAATTTATTATGCTCAACAAAAAAGATTTTACTATCCTCTTAGATGAGACTAAATATTAAAAACAATTAAACTCCTGGAGAAAGAGAGTAGGATGGTTACCAGAGGCTGAGAAAGGTAGTGGGCGGGTGTGGGGGAAGTGGGGATCATGAATGGGTGAAAAATAATTGTTAGAACAGATAAGATCTAGTATTTGCTAGCACAACAGGATGACTATTGTCAATAATGATTTAATTGTATGTTTTAAAATAGGAGTATAATTGGATTGTTTGTGACACAAAGGATAAACGCTTCAGATAGTGGATACCCCATTTACCTTGTTGTGATTATTACACATTGTATGTCTATATCAAAATATCTCTTATACCCACAAATAATACACTTACTATGTGGCCACAATAATTTAAAAATAAAAAAGTAGTATAAGATAGATGAAAATGAATTCCCAGAATCATTTCAATACCTCCTTGACTATGCTTCTTCTTTGAGGACACTCACTTTAGTATCTTATGTCTTGCTATTAATGTCATCCTATTAAGGGACTAGAAAAATTTATTTGATTTAATATAAATTTTGATATATGTAATATCCACCTATTAATAATTAATAATATCACATATATTAGATACTTCTTATATTATTTTTTGGAACAGGAAGATTTATATGAGAAACGGCTGCATTTAGAGACATCTGAAATTTCTTTTGTTCTAAATTAAACACACCTTGGACAGTCTATAACCTACAGTATTCTAGGACAGACAGGTAGCTGCTAATCTATACATTCAGTCCATAAATCTAGACTTTGTTTATTCCTAATTTTAATCAGAAGAGCATTTCAAAGAAGATAATTAACATTACTGTGATGTTTACTGATAGAACCTATTGTGTTAAACTAAATTATCATATGTGATCATTCTTTAAAATGGATAATTTCATTTTCCTTGTACCCAACCATAATTTCTAAGTGGCTGTTACTTGCTTCCAACTTTGGAAGATTCATCAGGTGGGTAAATTTTAATAAATATGATAAACACTTTTTCACAACTGCTTCTGATTAGGCTTATTCATATAAGCATATAAGCATCTAGGTTGATGCTTATATGCTTATATAAATAAGCATCAACTTAAGTTGTACAAGTTAAGTACAAGTATTAGACCCAACCAAAAGAGTGTAAAATAGACAGAGTTTATTTACAGCATTTTATCACCTTACTTTGTAGGTTCTTATGTACTGTTTAAAAATGTCTAACTTAAACTCAATTCTCAATTACTTTTCTTTTCCTTGGCTCTCTGTAAGTTAGCTTCAGGGTCAGTATAGGGTTAGACAGCATACATGTAATCTTAGCTTTACTTGGAGATAATTATTTAACTATTCTAAACTCAGGTTCCACAACTATGTAACCTTGGAAAAAGTATTTCAGCTCTCTACTACCTTTTAGAAAATGGGCATTATAACAGTATAAAAAAAATAAGTTTTTAATGACAATTGAATGAGATAATGTATATTAAGGTTTTAACATTGTTGCCTGGGATGAAATAATTATTCAATGAATGTCTATTGCTGTAATATTATGGTGAGTAAATCACTCTAACAAATAGCCTTGACTATGTAGCTGCTCAAACACAAAATAAGTGTATTCTCTCAAATAACAGTTCTGAGTGGATGTTATAGTTTTAAAAAGGGGGCTTCACTACTTGTGGTTGATCACTAAATGCAGCAAATCAGCCTTTCTCCTTTTCTCCCCCACTATCTGAATTCTACACCTTTTTCTCCTTCGTCCTTTGATGAGGGTTGTGATGATGACGATGATGTCACCTCTTTGGAGGTATTATTATAATTGAAATTTTGGAGTTTCCGTTCCAGAATTCCATCTTCCTTGGAGCACGACTAATCTGATAATCCTGTGATTATCAGGATTGTGCTATGTCATTTGTTTCAGTTTTCATTTTTAAAACGAAGCTCGATTATTCTGACATAAATGAGTAACAGACATGGCTCAACATCACCTGGGAAGTGCCAGCTGTAGAGACACCTAGAAGAGAAAGATGATCCGGGTCATGTGGTATTAGCAGCTCCCTATCTGCCTGGCTCTATTTTAGTTCCACTTCTCCAGGACACCTATGCAACTGTTTAGTCATTCTTCTCTTATTTTTTTTAGATGATTATACTATTAGGTTGGTGCAAAAGTAATTGCGATTTTTGCCATTATTTTCAAGTTTTAGTATACAACAGAGTGGAGATTTAAAGCAAATTTTAATCTGTTAATAAAGCTGTCAAAAGAATAGTAATTTATTCGTTAGTTATTTATTATGTATCTGAAAAAATAAACACTCAGAAGGAACCTCTGCAAGTTTTGCACTACCAAATCTGTTAAGCTACTGCACATTTACCCACAAATTCTGACTTCTCCACGTGACAGTGGATGAGCGCATTGTACTCCTACCTCAGGCCTTTTCCACGCTGGAATCCGGCCCCCTCCTGAGGGACAGATGTGCTCAACTGCCCCTGAATCCCTTTCCTGCATGAGTCTTTGTAACATGAGATGGGAGGAGGGTTCTTTACAGCAGAGAGCTCAGAGCAAGGACCCTCTTGCCTAAATTTAAGGGAGGTACTGCCTGCATAATTATATTGTTTTGTCTTTACTGAATCAGTTCCACCAGCATAGAAACTTGCTGTAATTAATTTCATCTTAACCCACAGAAAAATCAACTCTTCCTTTTCACGTAACTTCTAGGATATGTTCTTCTTTGAATTTTTCTCCTTTCTTAGGGGCTGATCCTTCTCAGTCTCTTTCGCTGCTTGCTAGACATATTCTGGCCCATTCTTTCATTTTAATCTATGTGCGGTAGTGTTTTTTTCTGTCTTTCTGGAAAGGTCCATATAGCTCTTGATAACACAAACAAGGGATGCACATCGTCTCCATGCATGTGGCAAGTGATCACTGAGTCATTGGCTAGATCCCTGGTGCTCAAATATGAACCACATCCAGACATTCTTAACTTTACCGATACCTAGATATGTTCCTCCGAAATTACACTTCGTCAGTGATGCTACTCAGCTGCTGCTAAACATCCCCAGATGATTCTAATTTACAGAAAATTCACAGGGTTGAGAGCCAGTCGATTCAATATGAGATTTATACTTGCAGCCAGCTTTATATATGATTGGCTAAATAATTTATGTTCTGAAAAGACTGGTCCTTAGAAAAACAAATGAAAAACATTAACACAGCAACAAAAGACCTCACTATCCTTGCAATTGGCTGGCCCTCCAGATTTCTGTTGTTAGTTGGAGGGAAGCCACCCTGAAGTTTTCTCATTCAAACAATCAGCAACAACTGCATTAATTTATTTTTTTACAAATTTACAAATTCTTGAAATAATTTGATTGGTCTAATATAGGTCAGATACTCATCTCTGTTCAATCAGCTACGAGCAGAAAATTGAACTCACAATATAAAACATGCTCCTGTGTGTAACTGTCTAAGAAAACCTTTATAATAAGTAGGATTAATGGAAACATTGAACACAAAATTTTAAAGGAACTGATTTCAGGTGGTTTGTTCCTTTAATGTACAGAAGAAAAATGTATTTGTTTTGCTCTGTGTGGATTCTGTTTACATATATTTAAACTTTGCATGTGGTTTCACAGAAATTCGTTGATGACATTCAGTATTTTCAAGTTAAAAACTGTAGAAATAGTCCTATTTCCTTATATTAAAAGCCTATTATTCTCATTAATGAACTTAATCCACTGCAATGTATGGTCACATCAAAATTTATAATTCTAGAATTTACAAATTTAGACTTTTAAGTATAAGGTCTGTCACAGTGTGTAGCATTAAAATCACATTTCATAAATGTTATTTCTCTTTGATCAAAGTTATACAATTACCAATTCTTTAGGGCCACATTAAATCCTAAAGGTCCAGCTATTTCAGGATTCATACAAATACATTTTAGTATAGTCTCTTTCTTATTCTCTTTCTTATGTATTATTTACACAACATAAAATTGAAGAAGTAGCAAATCAAATTCTAAATAGTCTTGTTTCAGAAGTACAATGTGTACAGAATAATATTGTGTCAGCAATGTTTTCTTAGGCCATTGTTTCTTAATGAGAGAATAGAAAATATGAAAATAAATTTCAAAGAGCAGCTCTGTTTTAGAAACCATGCCATTGGCTCCCTTATTAAATGACAGCTGGAGTATTTGAAAGCTAACCAATGTTTGTTTTCAGGAATGTGAGTTGACAGGAAAAATGCATATCACAAATATGGCTTGTATGATATTTTCTTTCACACCTAGAATAAAATTGGATAAAATAAGCCACATAGAAGTTTTTATATTTCTGACAATGAACCATACTCATGTTTCTCAGACAGAAATACTATCCATTCCTTTGTCCGAAAGCATAAAAGTCTCACATTGAGACAGCTTATCCAAATTCCCTGTCACACTATTAGACTGGAATTAAAGTACTAAAACTTGAATAGAATTAGATGACCAGATGCTTAAGTGAATTGTTCTTCCTTAAGCAGCCTCATTTTAGCTCCCAACCAGTGTCTATATAAAGTGTCATTTAAAGAAATATTTTAAATTATGTCCCCACAGTAATCTTTAAAAACTTAATTAAGCTTTTTAAGTTGGGAAACATAAATCTACCAAAGTCATGCTAATGCATTTACTATCTATATAACGTTTATTCTGTCAGGCAATATTTAGATGAGAGTTAAAAGTATTTCAGGGTAAAAGAAGACAGTATATACCATACAAGTGGCAAAGAGTCACAAATATTTTAATTTTAAAATAATTTTATGACATTAAACAGAATTTTTAAAAATAAAGCAGCACTAAAAAAAATTTGTAAATTCTTTGTATGTGAAGTCCTCATTTAAATCATTTAATCACCATCTCTATCTGTTGTTAAATGATATTAAAGGGAAATATGTTTATAATAAAAGTTATTTGATGAGAACATCTAGAGATTTCCATTGGCTTTAGAAATATATATTTTCAGAAACAGGTAACGTGGCTGCAATGAAAATTGTCCACGGGCGTAATGGGCAGTTTTGCCATTTTCTGAAACAGTTGCTATTTTCAAGTATAGCCATATATTCTAGACCAAAACCTTATTTCAGAAGGATACAAATATTTACAGGCAAATTTGTTGAAAATAAAAATATTGTAAAAAAGAAAATGCTCACATGATCTCAAGCAACTGTGTAGAATTCAATGGGGAAAAAAGACAATGGAATGAAATACAAACTAACAATATAAACGAATACAAAGAGCTCTAATCTTCAATGTAGTTTATTTCACTAATAGGTCAGCAAAATGTCTGTTAATGAAATAAAAGATTTGTTTCATATTTTGGAGATATTTTATTGCACCACTGGGAACAATTTGCAGTGTCAAAGAGTATTTCTTGTACTTTTATGCTCAATATACAAAATGGAGATTGAACATGATTTAATATAGTCCTAAATTATAAAAATCAAACTCTATAATTTGAATTTTTTATTCTGGCAGCCCTAACAGGAGAAAATTGATTTATGCAGTATGTGACTAAGCTGATCTGATTTCTTTGCATTTTATCCATTCTGTCAATCTATCATCTTTTAAGTGGAACATTTTATCCATTTACATTTAAGGTTGATTTGATCTGTTGAGGTTTTGTCCTTTTTTAAAAACTTTTGTCTGATGCAATTATTTAAAAAGACCCATTTTCACATTCTGAGGTTCTTCTGATTCATTGAGTCAATTGTTGAAGCTTTCTCATGTATGTTACAATTTCTTCAATAAATTTTTCATTTCTAGAATTTCTATGGAAGTGTGTATTTTTTTTTTCTTTTTTAAAATGTATCTGGTAAATTTCCCATTCATATTCTAAGTTGATTTTCTGATTTTTTTTTATATTGGTTTTCTGATTTTGCTTGCATCTCGTTTAACTTCCTGAAAATCAGTGTTTTGAATTGTTTGGCATTTGGAAGATTCCTTTTTGGTTAGGAACTATTGCTGGAGAATTATTGTGTTCCTTTGAGGGTGTCATTTTACTTGCTTTTTCATGCTTCCTATATCTTTGCATAGATTTCTGTATATCTGGAGCAACAATAACTTCTTATTTTTTACTTTACCTTTGTTGATGGGTGTGGAATCTTTTTGTTGAAGACATGACTGTGATGTTGGTTTTGGGAGCTGTGTGGCTTTGCATTTGATTGCCCTCAGTGGTGCAGAATCTGTAGGATTTCCTTGGCTATAAATAGCCTTAGTGATATCTGTGGCTTCCTTGGTGTAGTAGGGTACAGTTATTGGTGGAGGGGTATGGTGAAGTCATGCTGGGGACTGAAATGCCTGATGGATCCTGCAGGTTTCAGTGGTAGCAGTGGTGGACTAAGCATGTCTATCCTTGTGACATGGGGCAGCATATGCTAGTACCTGTACTGACATTTCCAGGCAGGCCAGTTCTTAGGCTTTTGGGTGTCTTTCTCAGATGCTGGATGTAGAAGTGATGTATTGAGTGAGTGAGCAGGCCCTTGATTTCGTGGGCAGACCCTTGATTTCTGGGGTGGTATGACTGACGGTGGTAGCTGTGGTAGTGAGATGCACTCCTGGTTCCCAAGTGCTGTGCTCTTATTTTGGGAGTGGTTGCAATGAGCTGTGTGGGCTGGCTTCCTGAGCACTATGTAGCACTTGCAGGTAGAATCCAGATGAGGTAGTAGCATCAGGAGGTTTATGTCTGGTGCTTGGAGAAATGCTTAAGTGCCTCAGGCAGTTGACTGGGCTATGGAACTCCCAGGAGCCTGGATCCTACATTATAATCTTATTTTAAATGCATAACTTGAACTTTTATTGGTCTAGCCTCCTACTTTTCCATGAGCACAGATCCTATGTTCAAGGTATAGTACTTATATCTCCTGAATATTTCACACTATATGTACCTGCTGTCTTTGAGCAGTCACGAATACATTTATTATCATTTTTTTCTACTTGGCAAACACCATTTCATTCTTTGAAACCTGTACCCAGTATTACAGTCTTTATGGAGCCTCTTTTAATCTATTCAAGCAAAACCAATCTCTTCTCCATTCCTTCAATGGTATGGCTTTACTTAGTCTCTATGACATTGCAGTGTTCCAACCATGTTATAATATTTTCATTTGTTTTCATGATTCTAACTTCCAAAGAGCCAGTTTTTAAATTAATTTTTGAAATAGAATCCTTTCCTTAGGTACAAGAATTGTCTTATGTACTAGAAGATTATAACAACAGCATTTGAATTTTTCTTTTTCTCATATTTCCTCCACGTGTGTTTTTCTTGTTGTTTACTATAATACATGGCTGTCATGTTAAATATTTTCTCAAATGTTGAGTCACTCATATTTAGGAGTGAGTCCCTAGGAATGCTGACGGGAAAGTTTGATGCATGAGTAAGATTTGTTAAACAAGTTGCTCCATAAAAGCCCCAGTCATTTTGCTCCAGAAACCTCAGTGATCACTTCAGAGGGGACTGTTTTCTTCAGGAAAGTATTCAGTTTTCAGCTTGATCGCTATGCAAGTAAATGGGTCTCAGACTTTAATTGTAATTTTTCCTTAATCTTTATATTTCAATAAAGTGCCTCACTCATCCATTTGTTATGCCTGCAGCCTCAAAATTGAGAGCCTCCCTGGCCAAATCATGCAAAGAACAATTTTTCCACTGGTCAGTGCAGGGAAGAGTAGACTTCCCATCTGACTGTACTTATGTGTAGGGAGGACTGGTGAGAGATGGGAGGGGATAGACTTTGGAGATACCAAAAGTGGTTTGGGTGGCAGGAGGATGAGGGATGAAATACTACATATTGGGTATAATGTGTGCTATTTGGGTGATGGGTACACTGAAAGCCCAGACTTCACTACTCTACAATATGTCCTTGTAACACAATTGCACTTATACCCCTAAATCTATAAAAAAAAATTGAAAAGGAGTCGGGGGATAGAAATGCTCCATACTCAGACTTTCAACCAATATTCCCTTGTTTTAATCTCTATCACTCTACCTTCCAACTTTCCATTTTTTCAAAGGTGACTAGCACTGTGAACTCTTATGCCTTTCTAGGCATTGAATATGAAAATGTATATGTTTCTGGCATCCTTTTTTGAGGATACTGTTCAGTCTTACCCATTATATAATTACCATTTTCTAATATATTTTGTTCTTAAAGTGAGTGTTTGCCCTTGTGAACATTATTTTCATTTATTAAAATATATATAATGGTGTTTCCCAAAGGAGAGAAGATAAACACGTGTTCACATTGCTATGTTTTAGCTAAAAATTATTTAATTCAAGTTCAACTAGCTTTTTATTTGTTTTCCATTGTTTGTTTCATGGTATTGGTGGTAGTGAATATCATCATAATCTCAAAATATTTTAACTTGAGATTAGCTTGTCATTAACTTTGTGATGAAATAATATAGTAAAACCCAGTTACTGTGCTAATATGAGAAAAGGGAAAAATACCCAGAGTTGTCTGTTTAACATTTATTTTTTGAAAAGCCCATGGTTTAAACAATTAATTTAATCTTCATTTAAGCCCCAAATAAATGCAATGATATTATTTAAATAGCTTGTATTATGTGAATATTGGTATTTAATTTTGTTGCTATTCAACTCCACTCTATGAAAACCCGGAAGGCAGAGGCTACCGCTCAGGACCTTAAGGTCTGCATTGGTGTTAAGAAGAATGAAATGTATTAGTACAACATGTAGCTCATTCTTTTAACATGTTTTTTCTAACTAACCAAGTATGTTTTCCCCAGGAACAAAGTGTGCTCTTAATTATCAAATGCTTCTTTGCACCAGTTTACATTGATTCTCCTGAATAGCATGGTATGGAGGAAATTTGGGTATCAAGGATTCTGGTTCTGACATTGTCACTAAGAAATCTATCACTTCAAAAAAATTACTAATTTATTTAAAGTTGTTATTATGCAGTGGAGAAAAGACAATCACTCCTTGCAGCTTTCACTGAGGAGAATGAATACAATACACTTGAACCTTAAGTTCCAAGTAAAAAAAATAAGGCTTTCTGATAACTTAGAGAAGAATGTAAAATTCTAGGAACTTACTTCAAAGGCTTAAATAAATTTCTGATAGACTTTTTTTTATCCTTGATGGCAATTTCTTTTTTTTAGGGAAAACTAGTTACGTATCTTAGTTAAATTAAAGTAAAGCTATGGCTTATGAGTTTTTTTGGTAACTCCGTGAATACGAAAGTGTGTTTTTTTGTTTGTTCATTTGTTTTTGTTTGTTTTTTTGAGGAGGGAACACATGCACTGAGACTTCAGAGGACATAGAATAAGAAAGTTAAGAGAATAGCAGGACACCTGTTCTACATGCTTTGAACTCATATCCATTTCCGTCTTGCTATCTCCATAAACACCTCCCATATACATCTCAATATTAACGTGTACAGTTGAATTCCTGATACCACTTTCATACTAATACCTCATCTACTTAATTTATTAGTTAATGGCAACTTCAATCCTTCATTTGCTTAGAGGGGAAAAATTTGAAATCATTCTCGATTTTAAACTTTTTCACAAACTGCATATCCAAACATTTGAACAATCTTCTTGGTTTTAGTTTTAACAGAGACCCAGAATCTGACCACATTTTACCTCCTGCTCTGCTCTTGCCTATTTGCAAACTGTCTTCTTTTACTTTCATTTGTGCAATTGCCTGCTAGCTTGTGCTGCTTCTACCTTGTCTCCTACAGTGTATTTCAAAATAGGGGCTGTCATGATCATAAAAAAAAAAAAGAACAGAGACTATAGAGTAGATTCTTCTTTCTCTGCCCCTCCCTAGTAGTCCAATTACAAGCCCTGGAAATAACACAGAAGCATCCAAAGATTAAAACTGAAAGGTTGAAAGCTAAAGGGAATCTAATTAGGAACTCCAGGACTGGAAGAACAGCATAACTACAGGGCATCCCATGACCTTCCCTTTTTTGTCTTACACATTTTCCCAACATGGAAGGCAACCAAAGTTCAACATCTGCAGACTTCCTCCACAACTTCGCAAAAGAAGGCAGCCTAGGTGGGCTCATTTCTCCTCAGGATCAAACAGAAGTCCTCCCAACAACATCAGGGAAACATTGCAGCCCTGTGGATAAGCACTCACTTCTACTGAGTTTAAAACTCCCCTTCCATGCTGAGAGATACCAGGCAGCTGGGATTTACCAGCAAGGGAGAGGCTTCCAGGGAACAAGCATCTGGCCGGGGAAGTCTCTTTGCAAGGGTCAGCTGGAAGCTCGCGTCCCCCATGGAGACATCAGAGTGACTGCTGATGGGTATGAAGAAGTTTCTTTGGGGGTGGGAAAATGATCTAAAATTAGCTTGTGCTGATGGTTGCACAACTCTGTGAATATACAAAAATCCATTGAAGTGCCACTGTAAATGAGTGAAACGTAGCGTATGTGAATTACAGCTCAATAAACCTGTTTTAAAAAACACAATGACATATTATTAGCCTATCAAAATGGGTAAAAAACCAGTGATAACACCAAATGTTGCTGATAAAATGTGACTCATAAATTGACAGTGGGGATATAAAATGGTATAGCCACTCTGAAAACAGCTTGGCAGTTTCTTATAAAATTAAACATGCCTTTAACCATATAGTCAGACAATTGAACCTCTCGGGCCTTATTCCAAAGAAATTAAAATTCATGTTCACACACATGTCTGTGAATGAATGTTCATAGCAGCTTTACTCATGTAGTCCCAAACTAGAAACCACCCAGATATGCTACAATGGGTGAAGGATTAAGCAAACTGAGGTCCATCTACATAACAGAAAATTATTCGTCAATACAAAGGAACGAACTACTGATACATGTAACAACTTGGATGGATGTCAAGAAAATTATGCTGAGTAAAAAAAAAAATCCAGCCTGAAAATTTACATTTTGTAAGATTCCATGTAAACAATGTATCTGAGGTGACAAAATGATACAAACGGGAAACAAATCAGTGGTTGCTGGGGTTGGAGAGAGGGATGGGTGAGGCATAGCGAAGACTGGTGTTTTTATAAAAGGATAGTATAAGGAATCCTTGGGGTGATGAAACTGTTCTATATCTTGGTTGTGGTGCTAAATACCCAAACCTAAACTTGTAATAACACTACACAGAATGACAAACAGCAATATACTCACATGAATAAGTGCGGTGAAACTAGGAAAATAGAATAAGATCTGTGATTTTATGTGAGATATTATCCTGGTCATGATACTATACTATAGTTTCGCAGGATGTTAATATTGGAAGAACTGGAAAAGGGAATCTCAGATCTCTCTGCACTGTTTCCTGCAACTGCATGCTTATCTATTATCTCAAAACACAAAGTTTAATCTTAAAAAATAAGTCAAACCTAAGTTATTTTTTTGGCTGAAAAAGCCTTAAATGGTTTCCCATTTCACTTAGAATAAACAGCCATATCCTTGTAATCACCTAATAGAGCCCTATATGGTCTGGCTCTATCTGCGCTCATATTCTACGAATCACCTTCTTGTTTCACAGAAGTCCAACCACTTTGAGCTCCTTGCTATTGCTCAAACAGGTTAAGTTTGCATAGCCTGTTATCTCTGATTGAAATGCTCTTCCATATATTCACATAACTGTTTTCTAATTGAAGCCTTTAGTCAAATCTCACTATTCAATATGAACTATGCAAAATCATAATATTTAAATTACAACCTCCCCAATCCTTGTGCATTGGGAATGCCGTGGGATTCTCTTGCCACCCTCATCCCTTTTACTCAGCCATTGCCATGGCAACCAACCATGTGCAGCCGTACACTAACAGCACTGCCTATCTGAACCTTTTTACTCTGGTGGTTGTCCACTTCCTCATGAGATGCCAGCAGATCCCAACTCAATGGCACATGTGCAAGCTTGAATGTGCAGGACATTATATCTCATGGACCACTCCTTGCAATGTGCGACGGGAAACAGTGGATGAGAATTCCCTTTCTCCATCCAGTATATGGACATAGCTATTGAGAGGCCACCTGGCAGATAGGTTGGATTGTTTCTTGTCTTCAAGGTCTAACCCTTGCCATTCCTTGGACACAGTTACCAAAATAAGTGACTGCGTGAAGTCATTTCAGCTGGTTATCCTTTCTTAGGTAAAAACGGCTAAGAAGTCCTAGTTCTCTCGATCCTTATACAGACCTAATTTTTTTTTCCATTTCACTTTTCATATTTTAATACTAGATAGGATTGACTGGCTTTTCATTTCTACCTCTATTGGCTTTTCTCTGCTAGAATGCAAGTTCCATGAGAGTGGAGATTTTTGTTGTGTTCATCAATATATCCTAAGTATTTACAAAAGTGCCCGACATCGGCTGGGCACAGTGGCTCATGCCTGTAATCCTAGCACTTTGGGAGGCCGAGGCGGGCAGATCACAAGGTCAGGAGTTCCAGACCAGCCTGGCCAACATGGTGAAACCCTGTCTCAAAAATACAAAAATTAGCGGGACACGGTATGTGCCTGTAGTCCCAGCTACTCGGGAGGCTGAGGCCGGAGAATTGTTTGAACCCAGGAGGCGGAGGTTGCAATGAGCCCGAGATTGCACCACTGCACTCCAGCCTGGACGAAAAGGCAAGACTCCATCTCCAAAAAAAAAAAAAAAATTACGTAGGTTTATAAATGCACAGAAAAGGAATACACATCCTAGCAGTGGTTATCTGTGT
>NW_012101446.1:195797-217167 GCF_000951045.1 Mandrillus leucophaeus
GGATCACGAGGTCAGGAGATCGAGATCATCCTGGCTAACACAGTGAAACCCCGTCTCTACTAAAAACACAAAAAATTAGCCGGGCATGGTGGTGGGCGCCTGTAGTCCCAGCTACTTGGGAGGCTGAACCAGGAGAATGGCGTGAACCCGGGAGGAGGAGCTTGCAATGAGCCCGAGATTGTGCCACTGCACTCCAGCCTGGACGAAAAGGCAAGACTCCATCTCCAAAAAAAAAAAAAAAAAAAAAAAAAAGTGCCTGACATCATATGAATGTTACTTGTATTTTTTCAACAGAGTAACTAGATTCGAGCCTCCCATTTCTAAAGGAAGAGGACAGGTTTTTGATGAACATCCTTAAAAAATCCTACATGACTATGAATAAACAGCTACACTGAGGCTACAATTATTAGGGGAGATGCAGAATCGGGAAGAAGTCGCACACTGATGTTCTCTTGCAGGTCTTCTCTGGCACCGTTGTTAAAACACCTGGAGACAACACATTTTATACGGATATTGGCCTTCTCCAAATAGATGTGGGAACACGTGGCCTCAAAGGGAGTCAGCAAAAGAAAATCATGAAAAACTGGAAGTTGGCATAAGACAAGGGCAACGGAGATAATGGGATGTAACTGAGAGATGAAATCTAGTAAACAACCAGCATAGAAGTTCAAGACAACATGAAAACAAATACGCTGCTGCTCTCATTCAGGTGAAGTACAACTTCCCGAGTTTCGGTGGCAATCTTAGAAAGTTACACCACTCTTCATTTTAAAGAAAGTGCCCACTTATTAATAGCCTCAACCAACTTAACCCAAAACCTGGGAACACATCAAAAAGCTCCCTAACCAGTCAGAGAAAGAGATTTTATCCCAGATTATAAAATGACAGAAAATGTGATTGCAAAATTTTTCAACCTTAGGAAACAAATGTTCTCACAGACCAGTGACTATCAGTGATGATAAATAGGGTATTCAAAACTCCAAAGGAAAGAAAGACACAGGCAAGGAAGAAGAGAGAGTTGGAGAGCCAAGGCGAGAAGAGCTAACAGTATTGGCTGGGAAAACAACCAGACATACAGGAAGAAGGTTGATACCCATTTGTTAGAAGCTCATAACTGAGATAAGGAAAAATAAAACAGGTTAACAGAGAAGAGAAAGCAAAAAAGTTAGAGAGTGGCCTTCTGGTAGCCCCCAGGGAAAGTGATATTGAAGGACGGCACTCTTCCATTTTCCTGTCAATATCACTATTTCCCGTCAATATCCAGTTGGTATCCTAAACGTGAAGAGAGATGGCTATTGGAGGAGAACAATTTTGAGGCTGTGGAGAGTGGTCAGGAAAGGACACACTAAGTAAATCCTCATCTCAGGAACCTGAGGGCTACTCGCATTTCTGGGAGGCTGAGGCGGGAGGCCTGCCTGCCTGCCTGCGTGGAGACTGATGCAGAGTGGAGCCTTCCCTGAGCTACTGAGACAAATGGTGACATGCTGAGTTCATTCCTTGGTTCCTTCCTGCATGCCGACCAAACCCAAACTTCTTTGTCCTTCACTGCCTTCTGTAGTTTGGCTCTAACCTGTATTTTCAAAACTAACTCCTACTCTTTTCCTAAAGTTACTTTAAGCTTTTGCCTGACAGTCAACTGACCATTCCCAGAATAAAGTCAGTATTTCCCTTGTTAGTGTTGTGTTCATAGAGTTCCTGTGCCAAATGAAATATTTTCCCCAATGGTCTCTACTAAAATTGTAGCTTCCCCTTGAAGGCTAGGGCCAATGGCATGAAGGATCTGTCCTGAACACTCAGCTGGAAGTGCTCTGATCGTTGTCCAAGCCTCTTTCACACTCTATTTGCCTCCTGAATATGGAACTCCTTACAGATGATTTTTGTGATTATTTGGGAATGTGTCTTTTTATATTTATTATTAGCTCCTTGAAAGCAAAATTATGCAATTTACTTCTTCATACTTCTTAAAAACTTACAGTTCCTTTATTATCATCTGCCAGGTTTTCATCTTTGTAAATTCACAATTTTCTGCCTTTAAACTAGATTGTCATATTGGGAGGAAATATTCTGATATTATGTCATGGTACAGACGAGCATTATCAATGGGTGCTAAGACTGAGTGAGCAAATGATAGAGGAGACAATCATTCCACAATATCAGGATAATTCATCCCCAAACAGTAGCCTAGTAAATGGAGAAAAATGGTGAATTTACATTGATAGATACCAACTTGACCAGGTTATTAATTTTAATATAAATAATTTGACATTGGTAAATACTATATCATATTTCAACTATATATGCTAGTTATCCATTACTAATTTGATGGTGTAGCTCACCATTTTAGTCAAATAATGTTTGTCACTATGCTCCACAGTGACATCAGAAAGCTTAAAATCAGAAGTGAACATTTATATCCTGGGAGACAGAAAACTGGTGTGTCTCTACGCTTGCATTTTTTCATCTGTTTAGAGAAAGTACACAGTGTGATGATTCCACTTCAAATTGATGGTAAAAGTAATTTTCTTTAAAACCCAGAAGTTCGTTTCTCTTAATATGTTAATTACTAAGTAGCATGTTATTATAGTTACTATCGTGGTTAGTAGAGCACCTGTAATACGAACAGATGACCGTGTATTCAGGGTAACAGGACTTATGACAATATTCCTCACATTTTTGTGACTGAAGATAGTGCAGATATCCTCAGAAATATACATATACTTTTAAGTTTTTATGTGAGCTATGCAAGAAAGATAAACATTGATTGTTATCCTACAAAAAATTCAGTTGAAGAACCTAAGTGCATGCTTCCCAGGATGACTCTTCTCCACCTCTGTGGGAAAACACATTGGCTGCCAGTGGAAAAGACTGCATTGCTTTCTCTAACTCCACCCCCCTTTTCTCTTTCTCCTGCTGCTTCATTGACTTGCATTTTCTATTATTCTGCTATAATTTTCCATGACTTCCATGGAAAAGCATTTCAGTGACTTGCTAACACTGTCCTCAGCTACCCTGAAGTGCACAAACATGCTCTGCTTCATTTTTTCCCACCTATTATTTCTGAGAAACTCAAAGATCAGTGAAACCAGATTTGTGATACTCACTTCTTTTTTAATGTGGTTTTACCCTCATAATTTTTGTTGATGTACTATTATGAGCTCTGTTTTATAAATTTTGTTCTATTATCTACTAAGCAATATCCTTTGTCTTTAAATATTTGTAATGATAATGAAATCCGATAACTACATTCCAGTAACGTCTCAAAAGAAGGAAAGTCATAGGAGATGTTAACGTGTTAATCTTGTTTAAGCATAGCAAGTAATTAGGCTATCTTCAGCTTAGATTGGATAATCCCATTAATGAATTTTTTCTTAGCTCGCTCTGAACTATTGTCCTTCCATATTAAGAAGTTCAGGAAATATGACATAATCATCTCAAGAAGTTGCAAATGAAGTAGTTTTCATTTCATCAATAGAAGGGCTAGCAATATATGTGTGTAACTTACTTACAAAAAAGGTAAAGACAAATCAAAAGCAAATATTATCTATTTCCTTACCTTTTATGGCAAGAGTTCATTATCCCAACAGATTACCCATATTTGTAAGCTATTCAATTTATTATTATAGATATTCCTTTTATTTACATGAAATATCCAGCTTAAATATGTAATTAAAAACCAAAATTTTTCTCTATAATTATTTTTGAATACTTTGACTATATCTGTACACATATGATATGTCAATATACAATTAAATAGCATTGAAACATATTTATTTGTAATTATATAATATGTAACTGTTATATGCATTACATTATATAAAATTTAATAATATATTAGTGCATGTGTGAGTGTATGAATATAACAGATTATATTTAATACATTTTAAACACAAAAGGGACCTCAGAGACAGTCCATAGGTCTAATAACCAAAATGCCACCAAGATTCTGAAGGGAATAGAAAGGATTCCTCATTTTGTCTCCGTCGCTCTGTCTGCTTGTCTGTTATTTTTGCTCTCTTCGCTGTTTGTCATCTATCCAGCTTATGTGCATTCTCTGTCTCCCTTTCCCACTTGTCTTTTCTTCTCTCTGTTCATTGGGGAAAGTGTGGCCAGTTAGTCTGTGTAACTCACATTTCTTCAGTTATAACATGAAACAGAGTGTGATGAGCTTCCTTTAACCCTGCTTCCAATTGCCCTGAAGAGAAAATTCACCTTGTCCAGTTGGAATTAGTGCACCACCCTCTTTCCAATAAACTGAAGTTAGTGAGAGGGAGGTTTACAGGGGATCAGCAAAGCTCTCGTCTGTCACCTGGGAAAGCCTTTTGTGTACAGGTCTCAGACTGAGTGGATCCCCAAAAGCATCCAAGTCAGTTCGTCTACGTGAACTGACTTTTTCTCTGCTTCGAAGTATTTTTGTGTTATGCCAACAGCCGACAACACAATTATTCTTTTGAAATTATTGCTGTCTTAAAAGTCTTTAGTTGTTCATTTTTCTATTAGTATACTAATAGTACTTCTTTCAAATTCAAATTTTCAAAAAGAATTTTATGAAATTCTGGACAAAAATTTCTCTTTCTCAGTATATTTTATTTTAAAACTATTCTTTACTTCTACATTATCCTTAAGACCTGTTTCGCAATTTTGGGAACTCTTTAATGTCTTGTAGACTGTATTTTTCTTGTACTTACCATTACTATCAACAAGAAAAATAATAAGAACTTTAAAAACTGTATTTACTAAATTTTTACCCTATGCCAGGCAGTGGTCTCAATGCTTTCTATGTGTTAATTAATTTAACTATTACAACATTATGAGTTGGATAAAATTATTATCTCTTATTTAAAGAAAATTTTTCATACAATCTTACTGTGAATATAGGTTTCCACTGCTTTCTCAAATCTACTGAATTTATAGAATTCTGTATCCGAGGCCATATAATAAATCCTAGTATTTTCTCCAAACCAGTATAAACAAAAAGCAATGTTCAATTTCATAGTTGAGCTGTTCAGTATTGAAGGCAATGTACTGAAAGTCCTATGGGACAAAAACTAGCATGTCTTTCTGTGTTCAAGCTTTACTACATGGCATAATATTTATACTTACAAGGATTTGAAGACTTAGAACACAATCACTTCATTTTCATTGACCACTGCTATTTTGTTGCTCTGCTATCCAAGTTATCTTTCTACTTCAAGAGATAAATGAATATTTTCACTAGGGCCCATGGTGGGGCAGAAGGAACAGACTGTCAGATTATTCTCTCTGGGTCAAAAATGTATTCCATCTTGTTACAAAGTTCCGGTGGTCAAATCTAACTTCTCTATCAATACAAAAGCCAGTAGAGTTTGGCTTCATACAAAAAAGCCAAAATTAAAACTTCTTAAAATTAATGAAGTGTCCTAAAGGGGAAAAATAGGGGGAAAATCTTTTTTCTTCTCTTGTATTAAACAACTAGCTAAAACTAGTTCAGATATTAACAGACACTAAAATTAAGCATTCAAAACAGAAACTCTTTCCTGAGACCTGCAGGTTTCTTGGTTAATAGATTGTGCAATTTCAGGCCATTTTTATTCCTATATAATTTAAGTTTGTTATTATGTTTAAAATGTGAGAATTTGGAAAAGTTAGTAAAATGAAAAAAATAATCAAAGCACTCTTTGTGATGGGGTCAGGGAAGATTGTGGCATACTAAGGTAAACATTGTCAAATAACAATACCGCTCTTTGATAGATGCAGTTTTAAGCTTGAGTGCAGAATTGGTGTTTTGTTCTGTTGCTTATTCAAAATAATAACAATACTAGCAGCATATTTTCAACTGAACAGGAATGACATATCCTTTCAATAGAACACAAGAGCAAAGCCCTTGCAATGATTATCTAGCGTGTACCATTCATTCTGTTCACTATCTACAGTTGATTAAAGGTAGCAGACTTGTGAAGTTATGGATCAACTTTATCTATTTATCTATCGATTTATCTGAGTATTGATGCGAAACTTTATTCCAGAAAGACAAGTAGCCTCAGTAATTGTGGTTTGTGGCCCTGTTGATATGAATCGGTTTTTTCCCCCAATCATGTTCAGCAATCTTGTTCTTCTATAAACAGCCTACTTTTAAAAATACTCTTTAAACTTATTAGAGCGTTTTGCTCATTCCATCATCCATTAATTAGTTGAAATGTATTAATGAGTTGAAAGAGATATTTTGGACAGGTGTGGTGGCTCACACCTTTAACCTCAGCCACTTTGGGAGGGCGAGGTGGGTGGATCATTTGAGGCCAGGAGTTTGAGACCAGCCTAGCCAACATGGTGAAAACCTGCCTCTACTAAAAATACAAAACAAACAAACAAGCAAAAGTTAGCCAGGCATGGTGGCAGCCGCCTGTAATCTCAGCCACTCAGGAGGCTGAGGCAGGAGAATCACTTGAACAGAGTAGGGGAAGGTTGCAGTGAGCCAAGATCCTGCCACTGCACTGGGTGACAGAACGAGATTCCATCTCCAAAAATAAATAAATAAATTAAACAAAAACAAATTTTATTTTGCTTTATTTTATTTATGGTCTCTTTGATGATCTCCAATGGCAAATAAGTGATGGAGGTTCTCTGATAGGTGAGGCACGACAGAAAAGCTAGTTTGCTAGTTTTTTTGCTGGTTTATATATCTTTACTTATGAGCTCAAATCAATTAAGAAATCCATGCTGATTGGAAAGGAGAACAGCTCTTTGAGATCTGAACCAGTGCTTTCTGCATTTTCTTTATTCCTTTTTTAAGGTATGCATTTATTTTTAGTAAGGTCTCGTTTTCATTGAATATAAAAGATTTATTTTACAAGTACAGTGTTGGATTTGGTAATTGAACACAATCGTGCAGTTATTCCAATAACCAGAGGATCAGTCCTCTTTCCTCGCTGTCACTCTGAAATGTCCCTTTGCTTCATTTTGCAGCTGATCTACACTCCCTACCCCTGGATTTAGGAAACTGCTGACCTCCTTTCTTTTATAGACTCTTATTTTTAGAATTTCATATGAATGCAATCATATTATACATAGTCTTTTGTGTTTGTCTTTTTTCCATTAGCATAATGTTGTTTTATGTATTAATATTTCATTTATCTGTAGTTATGAATATTACATTTTATTGAAAAACTCCAACAAGTTCATCTTTTTTTTTTTTTTGAGATGGAGTCTCGCTCTTGTCACCCAGGCAGGAGTGCAGTGGCGCCATCTCGGCTCACTACAACGTCCGCCCCCCGGGTTCAAGCGATTCTCGTTACTCAGCCTCCCAAGTAGCTGGGATTACAGGCACCCGTGACCACGCCCAGCTGATATTTGGTTTTTCAGTAGAGAAGGGGTTTCCCCAGGTTGGCCAGGCTCTTCTCGAACACCCTACCTCAGGTGAACCACCCGCCTCGGCCTCCCAAAGTGCTGGGATTACAGGCGTGAACCACTGTGCCCGGCCCAAATTCATCTTTTAATGAGAACATAGTTTATTTTCTCTTGGGTAAAATTTTAAAAGAGGGATCTTTGGGTCAGATAGAAAGTGTATGATGAACTTTGTAAGACCTTGCTGTACTGTTTTGCAAAGTGGCTCTAACATTCTTCATTTGCACGTGGACTATATTATATCCCCAGGTGCTCTGCACCCTCACCAACTTTTGGTATTGCCAATTTTTTCACCTTTAGCAGTTCTAATGGATGGAGTGTATCATATTGAGGTTTACTTTGCATGTCTCTGAGAACGAATGATGTTTAACATCTATTCATGTGTCTATTGGCACTTGTATATTTGTTATCCGGAATGTTTGTTGAAATATTTTGAACATTTTTTTTCGTATAGGTTGTCTTACTATTTAACTGCAATTGTTCTTTGTATTTGAAAGACAGTAGCCTTTTATAACCTGATGTATGTTCCACATGTTTGTCTTTAGTTGGCCTTTGCCTCTTAAGTTTTGTTAACTCTGAATTTCAAAAAGAAAGGGTGATTTTAAAATATTTATTAAACACATTTTAAACAATTTTTTTCTTTTATGGTTTATTTTTAAAAGCCTTGTTGAAGAAATTATGATCTAAACCAATGTTAGGTAAAGTTTAATGGGTTAGCTCTTCCATCTAGTTCTAGGAAACATTTTAAATTATTTTGAGCATGTTTGTATGTATGGTGTGAGGTCAATTATTTTCCATGTTTATTTTTAACAGATACACAGTTGTTCCAGGAATATTTGATTAAAATATTGTATTAGCGTTCTCTAGAGGGGCAGGACTAATAGAATAGATGTGTATATGAAAAGGAGCTTGAAAAAGAGTATTGACTCACCTGGTCACAAGGTAAAGTCCCACGATAGGTCCTCTGCAAGCTGAGGAGCAAGGAAGCTGGTTCTGGTTCCAAAACCTGAAAAGTAGGGAAGCCAAGAGTGCAGCCTTCAATCTGTGTCCGAAGGCCTGAAGCCTCTGGCAAACCACTGGCATAGGTCCAAGGGTCCAAGAGTTGACGAATTTGGAGTCTAATGCTCGAGGGCAGGAAGCATCTAGCATGGGAGAAAGATGTAGGCCAGAAGACTCAGGCCAGTCTAATCCTCCCGTGTTCCTCTGCCTGCTTTTATCCAGCCGCAATGGCAGCTGCTTAGATGGTGCCCACCCATGTTGAGGGTGGGTTTGCCTCTCCCAGTCCATTGACTCATATGTTAATCTCCTTTGGCAACCCGCTCACAGACAGACACACCCAGGAACAATACTTTGCATCCTTCAATCCAGTCAACTTGATACTCAATATTAACTGTCACGAAGACTGCCTTTTCCCATTTAATGACCTTGGCATATTTATCAAGAATCCTTTGGCCATATAAGTAGTGGTTGATTTTTGGAATTCCCATTATGTTTCATTGATCTAAAGGTTAATCTTTAAATCAATACAGTATTTTGATATCTATAAATTTATACTGTTTTAAAATAAAGTTATATAAGCTCCCTACATATGTTTTCCTTGTTGACAATTATTTATCTATTATAACCCTTCTGCCTTTTATTTACATTTTAAAATCAATTGTCTCTTTCTTCACAAACTATTTTCATGAATTTTGATTGATAGTACATTTAATCTTTAGATAGATTTAGGGAGGATTATCTAATACACTTCACAGTATTTAATATTTTTATGTTGAGTTGTTACAAAATATTCGTTAAATATATTCCTGAGTGTTTCACACCAGTGTCATTAAGCACATTGATGCTATTAGAAATGGGAAATAATTTTTACACTTTACTCTTTTATTTTTAGTAGATAAATATAGGATTCAGGTTTGTATGTGTACCTTGCACCTTGCGGCCTTACAAAATTCACTTATTTCTAGACAACTTTTTTTATCCTTTAGGATTTTCTACATGTCTGAGAATGATAACATTTCTTTTCAATTTTTTTTGTTTACTTCATTTTTTATTGCTTATTTTGCTTTGTTTAATCATTTTGGATAGAAAACCATTAAGGCTATTAAGCATGATACTTGCTGTAAGTTTCTGGCTAATGAGTCTGAGGAACGTGTCTTCTATTCCTACCTTATTAACAATTTTTATCATGAAAGTGACAGATTTGATCAAATACTTATTCTGCATCTATTAAAATGGTCACGTTTTCTCCTTTATTTTATTAATATCCTATTTATATTCTAGATTAATGTTAGCATATGAGTTACAAAGTGGTCTTTCAAACTCTTATTTCTGAAAGATTTTGTTAGAAACGTTCTAATTTATCCCTTAGATATTATAGAATTCACCAGTGAAGGCATGTTTCTTTGTGAAAAGTTTTAAAATATGAAATCAAATCTTTTAATTTACATAGATCTATTAATATTACCCATTTCATCTTGAGTGACTTTTGATAGTTTGTTTCTTTCAAGGAATGTATTTCAAAGAACTTTCCTAATTTATTGTCATAGTGTTGTTTCAAATACTTTCTTCTTATCCTATTTAAATATCCACAGTGCCTGTAGTGATGTCTCCTCTCTCATTACTGATATTTGTAATCAGTTTCTTCCTTTTTCTTGATCAGTTTTCCTTTAAGTTTATGTACTTCATTAATATTGTCAAAGAACCACATTTTGATTTCATTAAATTCACTATTTTTTGATAGCTAGAAAATTAAACTATAATTAGTTTTGATTTTGATACTTTTTTCTGTTTCATTTGGGTTTTGTGTTATCTTCTTGATTCCTAAGGTGGAGGCTTAGATCATTTATTTGCAACTTTTTTTTTCTATTTTAACATAGATGTTTAATGTTAAGCATTTTCATCTAAGCACTACTTAGAATTCTGAGCTAGCTGTGTGTGTGTTTATGTGTTTTTGTTTGCTTGTCTTTCAGCACTTTAAAGATGGTGTTACATTTTCTTCTTGCCTTCATTTTTTTGTAATGTAAAGTCAGATTTTAATGAGACTTTTGGTGTTTATTCTCATCTGTGTTCATCTACAATCTTCTACTTGAGAACTTCTGTCTTTAATCAAATTTGACAAACTTTTGGCATATATAAGGGTTCATTTATTCTTCCTTTCTGTTATTTCCATTTATCCTGGATAAGTACATTCTATGAACTTTTTTTTCCCAGAAATTATTTTTACCAGTTAATGACCAATAAATAGGTAAAAACCACAAATTAAATCATAATAAAAATTTATATTAATATTGAATTATGGAGAAGTTTTAGAGAAATTAAAATACCTGTACATTGCTGGTGAAAGTATTTAACAATGGTAATCAGTTGGTATTGTGAGTACATTTGCACAGTCTCTATCCCAGTCTTCAATTTAGTAAAGTAAGCCATCTGATAAGCCTAAGATTTTATTTGTGTTAAACCACAGTTTTACTCAAATTTTAATATTTTAGGGCTAGTGGTTTTGTTTGTTTGTTTCTATTTTTTGCATTTTACCTAAGTTTTTTTTTTGCTAAACCAAGATCATAAATCTGGACTCCTATATTTTATTTCTAGGAGATTTATAGTTTTAGATTTTTTATTATGTTCTACCATATTTCAAGTAAATATTTGTTTGGTTTTGGTATTAAATATAGGTCAGGTATTATTTTTTGCAGACCCTTTCCTGAATTAGATTGCTTTGGTGCCTTGTCAAAAATAACTGGCCCTAAAATTCTGTATATATCTCTTGACTATATATTTTGTGTCCCTAATCTATTCATTGATCACTGATCTTTATATAGGTATCAATACCTTGATTATTTTACTTTTGAGTTAATTCTTAAATAATAAGTTGTCATACATTTTGATCAATTTCAGATCTCAGCACATAGCAGCTGCCCTTTTGACACCCCTTTAGCCCCATAGCAGGGAGTCATGTACACATTCCAGCACTTTGCACACTGTAGAAGGCAAGGTGGACAAAAAGGATCCTGCCTTCCAAATACTGGAAATATGTTTCTGATTACTAATTGCTGCTTCAGATCATCACAGTGCTGCAGAGACAGAGGAGAGGCCATTAGATTTACATGTCTTCCTATTGTTGCCAACCCAACCTATTCTTACTAAACTTACTGATAGGGGATTTAAAGAGCCAGAACCTTCATGATTCTTCCCTTTTACTTTTTTTTCTCCTTTTGTGAGCCAGACATTGAAGACTAGTTATACAGGAGAAATCAGAACATCACTCGGCTTACCCAGAGAAAGTCTTAACCTCAGAAAAGACCTGAGAAGACTTTAATTTTAATTCAGGCTAGTCCTCAGCACAGATACAGCCTACAACAATCAAAAGCACCAAAACAAAAACACAAAATAAGAAAGCCCTGGGAAAGGGGAATAATGTGATGTTCATAGTTAGCACATTATTAGATTCAAATGTCTAGTTTTCAACAAAAAACCACAAGGCACAAGCAAGAAGTAAGAAAGTATAAGAAAGAGTATGTCTCATTCAAAGACAAAAGGCAAACCAACAAACTTTACTTCAAAAACATAAAAAAACCTTTTGTGCTACAAAAGAAGCAATCAACAGTGAAAAGGCAACTTATGACATAGGAGAAAATATGTGCAGTACATATATCTGATTAGAGGTTAATATCCAGAAAATAAAAAGAACTATAACTCAAGAAACAAGCAATTGAATCAAAAAATAGGCAAAGAACATTTCTCCAAAGAAGCTGCACAAATGGTCAAAAAGCATAAAAAATATACTCAACAGCACTAATCAAATTAGGGAAATCAAAATCAAAATCACAGTGCCATATCATTTCACACCTATTGGCATGGCCATTATAAAAACCACTGAAAAGGACACAATGACAAAGATAGAGAAATTGGAACCCTTATAACTGTTGAAAGGAATGTAAAATAATAAAACCATTATGATAATTCTATTTTTTATTATTAAAACATGATCCAGCAACCCTGAGTATTTCTAAAAAATCATTGAAAATAGGATAGTGAAGAGTTATTTGCACATCCCTATTTATTACAGCACTATTTACAATAACCGAGAGGTAGAAGTAAACTAAATGGCCATCACCAGATGAATGGATAATGAAAATATGGTGTATATCCACACAAAGCATTATTATTTAGCCATAAAAAAGAAGGAAATCCTGTCATATGTTGCAATATGGATGACCCCTGAGGACATTAAACCAGGCACAAAAAAGCAAAGACTGTATGATTTCCCTTATATGAGATATGTAAAATGGTCAAACTCTCAGAAACGGAATGTAGAAAGGTAGTTTCCAGGGCCTGGGGGCAATGGGAAAACTAGAGTTGTTTAATAGATAGACAGTTTGGGAAGATCAAAAAGTTCTAGAGGTCTGTTGCACAATAATGTGCAAATAGTTAACAGTAATGTACACTTAAAAAGGTTAAGATAGTAAATTTTATGTTTTTGACCACAATAAAAACATCAATTATGTAATTCTTCTACATTTGTTCTTTTTTTCTGCAACTGTTGACAACTACAGCGTTTTATATTTCTACGTACAATTTAAATCAGCTTGTCAATTTTTCCAACAACCAACCGTGGTAGTTTTATTGAAATTCACCAAATTATAGATTAATTTGGGGTTATTTAATATTTTTAAATATAGAGTCTTCACTCAATATTTATGATACATTTCTGCATTTATTTTTTCTTTAATATCTCAGCAATGTTTCAGAGTTTTAACGTAAGGACTTTGTATAATGTACATTAATTTTACTCCATAACTATTTATTTCTATGCTATTATAAAACAATGTAGCTTTGCTTATTTCTGTAGCAAAAAATTGAGGTATATTGTTGTTTGTTTTTTTGTTTGTTTCAGTGAATTGGAGTTATTTTCCATGTCTGGCAATAAAAATGATGAGGTACATATTTCATCAAGTTTGATTTTATCAGATACCAATCCAGCACTTTTCTTATGATTAAGGTTACCTAAGTTAACACAACACTGAACCTACCCAGGACTGATGCACATATATCTAAAGGTGATATCATTGCGTTTATAAATTTTTGAGTTTGCAGATGACAAGACATTGCTTTCAAATTGAGATTCAACCACAGAAGGACGTAGGTACTACAAACCAGCAGAATTTATGAGACAGAATCATTTTTCTATTACAGCATTACCTCAGTTGCACATTTGTGACCAACCAACACTGTGTATACATATATGTGGTCGGGGAAGGGGAAAATGCCAGAAGTATTGTCAGGTTGTGAAACTGTAGCTGCGTTTAGAGATTTTCCAGAATGAAATTCATCCTCCCATCTACACTGTGATCAGTATCTCAGCTGCAGATCTTCAGCTTCTCAAAGTACCCCAGTGTGTGGCAGACATTCGCCTCAGGCAACCTACATGCACGCCCAGTAAACTGATCCCAAGACACTCACCTTCATAAACGAAGAATTTCTGGATATAAAAAACAGTTCTCCTATGCCTCCTTTCATGTTTTACTCTTCAACAGCCCTATAGATAAATATGATGTTTCAGTGTGTCCTTATTGTGATTAGTATTAATAAGAAAAAAAAAATCTTCATTATTTTACATCCAACTGGAAACTATTGATATTGTTTGGCTGTGTCCCTATCCAAATCTCATCTTGAATTGTATTAATAGTTTCCATAATCCCCACGTGTCCTGGGAGAGACCAAGTAGAGATAATCGAATCATGGAGGCTTTTTCTCCCATCCTGTTCTTGTGATACTGAGTTAGTTCTCATTATATCTGATGTTTTTAAAAGGGACATCCCCCTTCACTGCACACTAATTCTTCCCATTTCTGCTGCCATGTGAAGGACACATTTACTTCTTCCACCATAATTGTAAGTTTCCTGAGGCCTTCCCAGCTGTGCAGAACTGTGACTCAATTAAACCTCTTTTCTTCATGAATTATCCAATCTCCAGCAGTTTTTCATAGCAGCATGAGAACAGACTAATACACCTGTCTTATTTATACTTAGTGTATTTTTTAACAGCAAGATCTTACTTTGTTATTTGAATAAGTAGAGAAGCATAAATGAAGTGAATTGAGAATATAATATATCCAAAATTCAGTTGTGTTAAATTTTTTTAAGTTCCCAAAAGCCATTCAGTTATTAGTACTTTTGCCATGTTATTCTCTGTATTCTACATACATTATTTTTTGATATTCACAAAGCTCTATAAACATTTAACGTTGATTTTATAGACAGTGAAACCGAGGAACAAGGATTAAAGA
Source organism: Mandrillus leucophaeus (assembly GCF_000951045.1). Classification (NCBI taxonomy): domain Eukaryota; kingdom Metazoa; phylum Chordata; class Mammalia; order Primates; family Cercopithecidae; genus Mandrillus; species Mandrillus leucophaeus. The sequence continues at coordinate 210,460 of NW_012101446.1, forward strand.
AGGGTCTTAATATTCCACAGCTAGATACGGTCAAATCCAGGATTCTTGCTTAGACCACTGACATCAGAACAGGTGCTACAAGAGGAAAGGAGCTACTGATGGCTCACTGTGCCAGAGGTTATTGCTTCTCTTTTCCTAATTTATCCTTTTGGCCATGATTAGAGACAGTACATGTAGCTATCAAAATTAGGTCTACACTGATCTCTTATAGGCAAGTAGATTTATATCTTTAAATTCTAAATTTATGAAATATTCTTAACTTTAAAGAAATAGTTTTTTAATATATTGTCAATATCTCTGTTCAAATGTGATATTCAGAATAAAATTGTCCAATAGTTTGTGATATTCCTCAGTTATTTGTAAAGCATTATCAATATTCAGTGATAGTGTTACATATTATTGATCTGATGTGTCAATTTTTTCATAGTTTTGTTCAAAACCTTCATTTATGGCAAGATACTAATGTCTGCAAATGTGGAGAAGCTAAGACTGTATTCACCCTCTCAGAGAAATCAGAAAGCTTACTCAAAATATTTGCTTAGGTTACAGTAGTGGAACTAATAGAACGCAGGAATTCTCCAAATCTAGGACTTTTCTATACCTAGCAGAGTATTTTATAAAATGAAAGCTGCATTGTTGACAAGTTCCAGGCAGCAAACATTACCAGACACTGTTCAAGGTAAAAAGCATCGATAGCATTGATTTGCCAGAATAAATTCAGGTCAGCAAATGTTAAAAAAAAAAATGTGACTGAATTAACCAATGTTACTGTGACTCACAAAGACTCTGACATTACATTTGTTGTTGAATAAAGGGTACAATTTGGAATGCAGCCTTCTCTCTACATATGCAACACACATTTTCATCAATTTAATGGCATGTGGAATTGGTTTGATTTTGTCAGTGCATTCAGGGACCTGTCTTCTGCACAATAGAAAACCCATTTACTTTCTCCTCTGAAGCATTTATTTAATGCCAGGTAATCATTGTACCTCGGTTTTGAGGTCTTTCTCAAGAGTATGCTCCATTATTGATATATTTAGTCACTGGAGAGGAGTATCTTGAAAGGAGTATAAATCAAAAATACACACAAATATTTCAAAAGTTTGAATTGTTTGTTCTCTAGTTTAAAAAATTTTACTCTACTAACATGCTGTCATCAACTATATCAAAGACAGATCGAAACAGGCTTGGAAAAGTCTTCAGCATGCAAATAAAATGCAATGTTGAATTTGTAAAAAAAAAAAAAAAAAAAAGTTTATTTTTCATATTTTAACATAGAGAAGCAACTCTCATTTTTCAGATGTATAAAATGGAGTCCTAGAGATACATGATTCCATTCACCTCAAAAATATTTTAAAATTGAGGCTGTGAATTTCCATTTTGTATTTGAAAAAATATTTTATGTGAATTGAATGGACAGTTGAACAGTAGATAAGCTTTTAAAAGTTGAATATTTAATGGTTTAAAATATTTTTATCCCTAACAAGTATAAGTTGTGCTTCTAATTTAAACTCATCTGATATTTGGAATTTATTTTCCTCCTAAAATCCAATTATTTTTACCATTTATATCTTTTGATAGCCAAATTAATATTTTTTCTATTTTTTATTTTTAAGAGATCTTTTGTTGTGTTTTCCCAGCACTAACTTGGAGATGAGCTAAACAGCCATATGGTAATATTAATACAATTGTTTCTACTACAATTTAATATTTTACTTATAATTTAATACTTAATGCAGTTTTGTATAATATAGCACAATACTTTGATGCTGTCTATATAATTCATTTGAGCTCTCAAACTAGTCAGTTTATGTATCAGTCACAATTCTTTCTAAAAGATAGCAGATACCTTGGCTAACTAAACAGCAAAAGAGATTTTCTGAAGATATCAGTTAGCTCACAAAAGCAATAGAAAGCTAGAAAATTGTGCTTGAAACTCAGGAAGAAAGAAAGAGAAGGAAGGAACAAAGGGGGAGGCAAGGAAAGCAGGGAGAAAGAAAGAAAGACAGCTAGACTTGGTCACAGACAGTGTCTGAGCTGAGTACAGACTCGACATAAACTGTTGTTGACAACAGCAATGGGCTTGCAACACGGAAGATGACACTGTGGATAATTACTTGCTGTGCTAATCTTTACATCCCCCTCTCGAAATTCAAAGTTCTTGAAAGGACATTCAAGTTTTAAAGACCACATCACGATTGAATGTCTAAGCTACCAGCACACGAAGATGCACACAATCAGGAATTGCCTTGAATCAGGACAGATATTCATATGATTGACAACATTTTGAAAAGGGAAAGGAAACCATAGCTTATATTTAAAAATATTTTCAATGACTCTGTAAATATGTCTTTACATGTAGATACTGTCCACCATTTTCCAAAAATACCAATTTATGTTTCCCAATGTCACTACATTTAACATATACGTGATTGTGTGGAAAAGAGTTAATAATTGAAAGTTTTAATGTTCAACACATAAAAGCAACTATTATATGTTGGCTTGGGGCATAAGAGTTTGCTATGGTCATATAATGTATAAGTATGAAGCTAGGGTTGTTTGTTTGTTTGAGATGGAGTCTAGCTCTGTTGCCCAGGCTGGAGTGCACTGTGGTGCAACCTTGGCTCATGGCTGCCTCCACCTCCCAGGTTCAAGCAGTTCTCCTGCCTCAGCCTCCTGAGTAGCTGGGATTAGAGGTGCCCACGACCACACCCAGCTACTTTTTGTATTTTTAGTAGAGATGGAGTTTCACTGTGTTGGCCAGGCTGGTCTCAAACTCCTGACCTCGTGATCCACCCACCTTAGCCTCCCAAAGTGCTGAGATTACAAGCGTGAGCCACTGTACCCAGCTAAAGCTAGTTATGTATAGTTAATTGTCACAATGTACATTAAACTCCAAAAAAGTGGCAAATCTAATAGTGAATTCAGCCCAAAATATCCATTGATCCATCATCCATTGCTACATATCAAATTTTCATTACACTTGAAGGTCTTTGTTTTAGATTCTGTGTTTGCCTGTAGTATAACCTTATGTAAACTACCTTATAATTCTTACAGCTGTAGAACAAAGCTCATTATGTGGTGGGTACGGATTTTCTTCTTTTTTTATGATATGTGAGATACCTATTCTTGTTTATTGAAAAAATTTTACTGATTGTTGAATTATTTAGTAGTGGGGGCATCTCCAGGCCTTTTGTGAGAAAAACTGTATGAGAAATAAAAACCCTGGGTTATGCTGGTTGTATGGGGTTAGACTGGCATACAATTAAGACACATTAAAGCATGAGGATGCTTCATAATCTAGAAATAGTAAGAGTGGCTGGCTATAAACAGGTAAGCCATGTAATTTTCCTTTGACTAACAACACAGTAGAGGAAAATAAGGAATGAATCTTAAATTCAATCTAGGAGAAGTTAAAGAAAGCCCTGCTGAACTCAAGATACAGCACAAACAGATTTTGTAACTCCAGAAATTTATTCGGTTTGTAAAATTATAATTTTCTGAAGTTAAAATAATTGAATAATTTTCTGAATAACAGTTTTAAACATGGAAGCTCAAGAGGAGCTACTTCTCATCATAATAATGCAGATACTATTTGCCACAAAACATGATTTTGTGCCGGAGTCCAACAAAATTATCAAATTCTAAGCTATTCCTAATAGCTAAGCTAACACGCAGCATTACTCAGAGATGTGTAATGTCATTGCTTTGTTGTCTATTATATCTAGTTATATGTAGCTTCTATAGAGAAATTTCTGCTATATGTTCCTCCCTTCCATGGTGTAATTAGTTTTGTGTTTTTAACCTTTTTCGTATACTATGTCATGCTCACTGATGAGGTTGCTCTCTCAAAGCAAGACCATTTGCTTTCTGAGATTTTGATTTTTGTCCTGGTCCTTATCACTATCGCGTATTTTCACTGAAAAGTCATGATTGGGATTGAAACTACAGGAAGCTGAAAATCTGGGATGAAAAGGCATGACTCTCAGCTTAAAACATTTTACATATAAAAGTAGTTCTGGAAAAATGACATGGAAATGTGCAATGGACTGGGAGGAGAGACTAGATGATTGAAAGGCTCTTTTATTTTAAAATTTCCATTTAGGGCACAAATTTCTAACATGCGTGCCCAAACAACAAAATTCAGAGCAACATGGTATAGTGAGTCTATCAATATGTAAAACGAGCAGTGGGTATTGTTTTGAAAAGTCATGAGTTTTTAAATTGAAAGCCAGTGTATTCGTAATAAAAATATACATTGAATTCTCTTGTCTCCTAAAGTCTATACACATATATTTGTGTGTGTTCATGTATAAACTCCCCAAAATTGTCATAACTCTTGTCTAAAAACACTTGTGATTATTGTAGCCGGTGGGGTTACTTATGATACTGCTGTTTTCTTTTTTTAAAAAATTTTCTCCTACCATCAATATTCAGGAGCCAATGCAGCCCCTCAATAGTTGTTATTATTATTATTTTGGGTGTGCTTGAATTCCCCAGTAATTAAAATGTTGTGTTTTTCCAATATTATTGTCATGCGCGTCCGTGTGAAGAGACCACCAAACAGGCTTTGTGTGAGCAACATGGCTGTTTATTTCAGCTGGGCGCAGGCGGGCTGAGTCCGAAAAGAGAGTCAGCAAAGGGAGACAAGGGTGGGGCCGTTTTATAGGATTTGGGTAGGGAAAGGAAAATTACAGTCAAAGGGGGGTTGTTTTCTGGTGGGCAGGAGTGGGGGTCACAAGGTGCTCAGTGTGGGAGCTTTTTGAGCCAGGATGAGCCAGGAAAAGGAATTTCACAAGATAATATCGCTTAAGGCAAGGACTGGCCATTTTCACTTCTTTTGTGGTGGAATGTCATCGGTTAAGGTGAGGCAGGGCATTTGCACTTCTTTTGTGATTCTTCAGTTACTTTAGGCCATCTGGGCCTATACGTGCAAGTCACAGGGGATGGGATGGCTTGGCTTGCGCTCAGAGGCCTGACAATTATCATCTGTTCAAATATTTTCTCTAGAAGCTCTCAGATAAAGACTGTGGCAGAGGATGATCCTGTTTAGGGTTCTACATTATTTTTTCACTGCTTTATCAGCCCCCATTTATCACAGTTTGATGATTTACAAACATATTCGACTTTATTTTCCACAAAAACAGTTTGATGCCAAGACCAGCTAGGTCAGGGAGACCCTAACCCAGCAGAACTAGAGGAATTAAAGACACACACACAGAAATATGGAGGTGTGAAGTGGGGAATCAGGGATCTCACAGCCTTCAGAGCTGAGGGCCCTAAACAGAGATTTACCCACATATTTATTAACAGCAAACCAGTCATTAGCATTGTTTCTATAGATATCAAATTAACTAAAAGTATCCCTTAAGGGAAACGAAGGGATGGGCCGAATTAATTGCAGCAGGAACATGCCCTTAAGACACAGATCGCTGAGGCTTTTGTTTGTGGCTTAAGAATGCCTTTAAGCGGTTTTCCGCCCTGGGCGGGCCAGGTGTTCCTTGCCCTCATTCCTGTAAACCCACAACCTTCCAGCTTGGGCGTTAGGGCCATTATGGACATATCACAGTGCTGCAGAGATTTTGTTTATGGCTAGTTTTGGGGCCAGTTTATGGCCAGATTTTGGGGGCTTGCTCCCAACATGTCTCCCTTCTTTGATTTGCAAAGAGATAAAAGCAAGGGCAGCTTTGTCACGGTCAGCTACTTCTCGCAGGAGTCGGGATCCGCATCTGCAGACTATACAAACAACATAGATGAAAAGCACAATGGTCATTGAAATCACAGAGCTTCCAAGTGTTTTTATCCATGTAAATGAGTTACTCACTGCTAATTTGTCTGCAGCTCCTTTAAGCACTCCAGTTCCTGGCATTAAGCTCAGGCGTGCCTGGGATGCTTTAAACATTCTTTTAATTCTGCTATATTCTAAAACAAGTTTGTAGAGTGTCCTTCTAGGTGCTTTTTTATTCCTTCCCAAATTTTGATCTTATTATGAGCATTTAGTAGTTTCCACAAATCCTTATGTTAAGCTCTTAAAGCAGGCCTTATCATTTGAGGTTGAGGTGCCACTATACCGCCCTGGTTCCAGATAATAGGAACCTTTGTCGTACTTCTTATCATGTCTACCATCTGACCATTTTGTTCAGATCATCTGAACATAGTGTTGCCATGGCACGCAGACTGAGAGGTGCAATTCAAGCTAAACATCCTTTATGGGAACAATTAATAATGATTCCATAGGAATCGTTGTGCAGCACCTCTGCCTGTTCTGCAAAGCAATCTTCCTAAACAAGTACATTCATTTTTTCTAACTGGGTCCAATCCTGTTTACAAATAGGTTTTTGAGGGCGGTATGCCTCAATTATAGGAGCAGATTTATTATGGTAAATACTGAGATCAGAAAGCATGTGTAACTGTCACAGTGATTGCATCCAGGCATTATTATCAGCCCTTATTGAAGGAATACTCACGGCAGTGGTGATACCCGCTATCATAGCTACCATTAAACTATTCATTGTGACTGGCTGTCCTGCTTTCCTCAGGTTTATGGCCAGTTTTGGGGCCAGTTTATGGCCAGATTTGGGGGGACTTGCTCCCAACAGTTTGAGGTGGTATTTTCTACTTTCATAATATGTGACATTTTCGCTGGTGAAGGAACTTTGTGAGTACATATGTGTGAACATGACAGGGCTAGCAGTAGATTGGAGA
>NW_012101446.1:217217-219672 GCF_000951045.1 Mandrillus leucophaeus
CGTGCCTGGGATGCTTTAAACATTCTTTTAATTCTGCTATATTCTAAAACAAGTTTGTAGAGTGTCCTTCTAGGTGCTTTTTTATTCCTTCCCAAATTTTGATCTTATTATGAGCATTTAGTAGTTTCCACAAATCCTTATGTTAAGCTCTTAAAGCAGGCCTTATCATTTGAGGTTGAGGTGCCACTATACCGCCCTGGTTCCAGATAATAGGAACCTTTGTCGTACTTCTTATCATGTCTACCATCTGACCATTTTGTTCAGATCATCTGAACATAGTGTTGCCATGGCACGCAGACTGAGAGGTGCAATTCAAGCTAAACATCCTTTATGGGAACAATTAATAATGATTCCATAGGAATCGTTGTGCAGCACCTCTGCCTGTTCTGCAAAGCAATCTTCCTAAACAAGTACATTCATTTTTTCTAACTGGGTCCAATCCTGTTTACAAATAGGTTTTTGAGGGCGGTATGCCTCAATTATAGGAGCAGATTTATTATGGTAAATACTGAGATCAGAAAGCATGTGTAACTGTCACAGTGATTGCATCCAGGCATTATTATCAGTCCTTATTGAAGGAATACTCACGGCAGTGGTGATACCCGCTATCATAGCTACCATTAAACTATTCATTGTGACTGGCTGTCCTGCTTTCCTCAGGTTTATGGCCAGTTTTGGGGCCAGTTTATGGCCAGATTTGGGGGGACTTGCTCCCAACAGTTTGAGGTGGTATTTTCTACTTTCATAATATGTGACATTTTCGCTGGTGAAGGAACTTTGTGAGTACATATGTGTGAACATGACAGGGCTAGCAGTAGATTGGAGACAGAGAATTTGTATATTTTTACCATGCTCTAAAATTGTATTTGAAAGGTCCCTTTTTCGTGTGTATAGTGTGTGCCTCTGTCAAAGTTTATCTCTTCTAATTTTACAATAGTGTAACATTTCAGTCTATAATTTTCTGTGATTACCCATTGATTTATATGAAATGATGTGGGTGAACAAAATCAATAAAATAACTGAAATTAATACATGGTTTCAAAGTTTTCTCCCATGGATATTGATAGACATTAAAGTATGAATCATTTAGGTATTTTGTCATTGTTATTTTATTTGGGCTTCCAGTTTCCCCTATCCATTCTTGGAATGAAACATGATGATAATTATTTTGAAATACAGGTGTGCAAGTATGGACAGAAAGTACCTTTGAAAATAATGTATCAGAATTAATTAACTGAAAGAATTAGGGAATTTGAATTAAAGTGTAGCTTGCTGCCAACACGGTAGTCTTGGGGCAAATGGGAAATGGGATAAAAGACCCAGTTATAATCCTTTTGCTACCAGAAACTTACTGTATATTTATGGATACTTGTTCTAAACATGCAAAGTTTCATGTTCTTCATCGGTCAAAACATTATAAAATGTTTGCATTTGTAGGTATATGTTAACACTTGTAGGGCCCATTAAAAAATGAAATGCATAATTATATCACCAAAATATTCTTCATTGTATCTAGAAAGACTAGAAGATTTATAATTTCTTCCAAAGAAAAATTATAGGTGTTATTTTCCTCTGTATTAAATGCCCTGACTTGTGACACCAAAGGAATTTATTGACATAATAATTTTCACCATTATTCTCTATGGAATAGTATCTATTGCATGTACTGATTACTTCTAGTCATTTTAAGTATAGTAGTCAAAAAAACATATACTTACCATGCAAAGGCAGCACAAAAATTGAATCACATAAAATGGTCAACTGAAGCTAGAGAAGCCAGAAGAGGGAACAAAAATTAAAAAGTAACAAAGAACAAGCTCAACAAAGAGAAAACAGCTGCAAGTATGGTAGATATAAGTCCAAGGATATAAATAAGTATTCTAAATTTAAATATTAGGTAAGGGATAGTTATGTTCGTATCAATAACAATGTAAAAACCAATCCAACATACAGGATTTCTAATCACCATATAAAATATGTTTGGCTTTTGAGGCATAGGACTCTGATTATTAATTATTTAAGTTACATAATCAAACATTTAATTATACTTATACAATTATGTAATAATCCTCATCAGAGAACTTAGAAAAACCAGACTGATAGATGGATTTGCATTTTTGTGGTGGGTTATATGGCTGGATTACATTACTCAGGATCATCTTGAAACAAGTTTTTATTAGATACTAAGATTTCCTGTCGGGCATGGTGGCTCACGCCTGTAATCCCAGCACTTTGGGAGGCCAAGGCGGGCAGATCACTTGAGGTGGGGAGTTCGAGACCAGCCTGGTCAACATGGTGAAACCTCATCTCTACTAAAAATACAAAAATTAGTCAGGCGTGGTGGTGCATGTCTGTAATCCTAGCTACTCAGGAGGCTGAGGCACAAGAATTGCTTGAACCCGGAAGGCAGAGGTCACCATGAGTTGAGATCATGCCACTGCACTCCAGCCTGGGT
>NW_012101446.1:220142-223023 GCF_000951045.1 Mandrillus leucophaeus
AATACTTCTTTGGCTGTTTATCTAAATGTTGCATTTACATAATGCCAAATATCAAATGAATTGTTTTTATACACATGTGGCCTTCGTTTCTGTCCCCAAGTATGAAGAAGCATTTATCTCCCTCAATTTCTCATCTATCTCATGCTAGTAGAATTTATGTTGCTATAATTTGAGAATATTAAATCATAATACTATCTTTTATACATATTGTAATTTCCCATATGTGGTACATATGATTAAAGAAAATTTAAGAAAATACAGAACACAGGAGGATGGAAAGTCAATTTATGAGCTTGTGTTTTTTTATTCTATACATTTATGGGTACAAGTGTAATTTTGTTACATACAGTGGTGAATTTCAAGCTATTGGGATATCCATCACCTGAATAATGTACATTTTACCCATTAGTTAATTTTCATCCCTTACCCCTGCACCCTCCTCCCACCACCTCACCCTCCTGAGTCTCCACTGTCTATCGTCCTACACTCAACATCCATGTATACACATTATTTAGCTCTCATTTGTCAGCAAGAACGTAGGGTATTTGTCTTTCTGTGTCTGACTTGCTTCACTTCAGATAATTGCATAAACCTTTAGGAGATACCAAACTGTAGACAAATCAGGACTCAGGTATTAATTCTGCATTTTCACTTGTTGTCTATGGGCAGTTAAAAGAACAAAGATGATTTCTAGGCTGTCTGGTGTGACTGAATCTTCCTGCCCCAAGGTCTCTGGATGGGAGAAGAGAGTCTCAGGCCCAGAGGCCAAATAAATTCTCTCTCCTGGCCACTTATTTTTGGCATAAGTTCCCTATTGATCTCTTACAGTGGAGTCAGACTCTCCTGAGTTGTCCAAGGGAGTAATGTGCTTATGTGGTCCGCATGCTGTTGCTGAGTTGTACTTAGACTCTCTCGATCTGAGTGTCCTCCTTCTGTTAGGTGGGAGAGGTAAGATACTCTGCGATTGTGTTGTTTCTTCCGTCTTGGGATCCTAACCAATTTGCACTTTTCTCACTGCCTTTCAGAATTCTTAATGCCTCCTGCATCATTTCCAAGGGTTATACCCATGCTGAGCAGCATGAGTATGGTGGAACAGATCTCATGTAGGATTAAAGTCCATCATTTCTTTGTTTTTTTTATTCTTCTTCTTAAGAAAAGGAAAAAAAAATCTCCATTATTTTTTCTATAGTACATAGTTTGTATGCTTTTGTGCGTGTGTGTGTCTGTGTGCACACATGCATGCACGTTTCTAAGAGAGCGGCCTAAAGTTTTTTTACTCAAGCTGTTTTCAATAATTTTAGATCTTCATATGTTGGTGAAATGCTATGTGGACCCTAAGGCTTATGGCATCTTACCTTTCTGTGAATGAAAACTTTAACAAAATAAATTATTCCCTTTACCTGCTCAACACTTTAATTTTGAGAATCACTTTTTAAAAAATTACTGTGAGTTCAATTTCCATCACTTTGTTATCCATGTGATTTGGACATGTTGCTCAATCTTTTGCTGCTTCAGTTTATAACACAATGAGCCCAGGCTTTGGAACCAGTGTCACGCGGGTAACAATGCTGATGTCTTTTCATACTGATTGTGTAATTTTGCAAAATGTGCTTTATCTCTCTTCATATCTACCTGTCATACTTAAAGTAGGAATTGTAACAGCATCTATCACATTGTTTTGATGAGTTAGTATGTGACATTACCTATTACATGGTGAGCTTTTTATATATGTTACTGATTGCTAATAAAACATGATTACTTTTACTTTTCAGGGGCTTTTGCTTTATTTTAGTCAGCATCTATGATAATCTAATTATGATTTTTGTTTATTATATTTGTTTATTTATATAAACTTACACAAGAATTCAAGTAGATACTACTTAAAGAGCAGGTTACATTTTATTTCTAATCAGCTCTGATTTAATTTATTGCTAGTGTTGTTTAGAATTTGTAATCTACTCATTCTTAATTTCCTTCTTTATTCTTTAATTAATTCAACAATAAAACCTTTGGCCTTTAAATTTAATAGCTCCAAGCTCTGTGAATATTTGAAAAAAAGATATATCTACTCTAGTGCTTAATTGAAATCTAACATAAACAAGAAAATGACCTTCAGTGGGGAGTTGAAGGGAAAAAAATGAACACATTTCATGTTGTAATGCAGATAACTAAATGAGTACTAAATATGTGACAGGCATTGTGCTAATCCAGTCACATATATTATTTTATGTATTCTCCAGAAAACTTTGGTAGTACATAATGTCACTACTAATATGTTGAACACTTACTCTCTTTTACCTTCTGTAAACTCCCAAAGAAGCTTGTGTAAAGCCCATTTTTCACATTAATAGTAATTATTTGCTTTCGTGATTTTCCCCCATTCATTTGTGAGCTTCTCAAGAGCAGGATTCCATTTTTATTTTTCTATCCTGGACATATAGCACACTGCCTAGTACAGGTTTTGTTACATGAGTAAAGTAACCAATTGTCTGCCTTTGTAAAAATTAAGTAGTCTATCAGCAGGCTTCATAGTGAGAATTCTTCACAGGGACTATATGTGCTATTCTATAGACTTGAAGCATTATTGGTGAGATTTAGCTTAAGCATTATTGGTGAGATTTAGCTTAAAAGGAGAGTCAAGTTGTATTTTAAAATCATAAACACTGGGCTGGACTGCTAATTGTTGAGTGTTAATTCACTTAATTGTGATAGAAGCATAAGTGATAAATATATTTGCTTTTTTGCATTCACTATCAAGGAATAGTTACGTGTTGAAAATAGTGGGGAGAGGGTCGGGCGCGGTGGCTCACGCCTGTAATCCCAGCACTTTGGGAGGCCGAGACGGGCGGATCACGAGGTCAGGAGATCGAGACCATCCTGG
>NW_012101446.1:223073-251221 GCF_000951045.1 Mandrillus leucophaeus
GTGTGTGTGTCTGTGTGCACACATGCATGCACGTTTCTAAGAGAGCGGCCTAAAGTTTTTTTACTCAAGCTGTTTTCAATAATTTTAGATCTTCATATGTTGGTGAAATGCTATGTGGACCCTAAGGCTTATGGCATCTTACCTTTCTGTGAATGAAAACTTTAACAAAATAAATTATTCCCTTTACCTGCTCAACACTTTAATTTTGAGAATCGCTTTTTAAAAAATTACTGTGAGTTCAATTTCCATCACTTTGTTATCCATGTGATTTGGACATGTTGCTCAATCTTTTGCTGCTTCAGTTTATAACACAATGAGCCCAGGCTTTGGAACCAGTGTCACGCGGGTAACAATGCTGATGTCTTTTCATACTGATTGTGTAATTTTGCAAAATGTGCTTTATCTCTCTTCATATCTACCTGTCATACTTAAAGTAGGAATTGTAACAGCATCTATCACATTGTTTTGATGAGTTAGTATGTGACATTACCTATTACATGGTGAGCTTTTTATATATGTTACTGATTGCTAATAAAACATGATTACTTTTCCTTTTCAGGGGCTTTTGCTTTATTTCAGTCAGCATCTATGATAATCTAATTATGATTTTTGTTTACTATATTTATTTATATAAACTTACACAAGAATTCAAGTAGATACTACTTAAAGAGCAGGTTACATTTTATTTCTAATCAGCTCTGATTTAATATATTGCTAGTGTTGTTTAGAATTTGTAATCTACTCATTCTTAATTTCCTTCTTTATTCTTTAATTAATTCAACAATAAAACCTTTGGCCTCTAAATTTAATAGATCCAAGCTCTGTGAATATTTGAAAAAAAGATATATCTACTCTGGTGCTTAATTGAAATCTAACATAAACAAGAAAATGACCTTCAGTGGGGAGTTGAAGGGAAAAAAATGAACACATTTCATGTTGTAATGCAGATAACTGAGTACTAAATATGTGACAGGCATTGTGCTAACCCAGTCACATATATTATTTTATGTATTCTCCAGAAAACTTTGGTAGTACATAATGTCACTACTAATATGTTGAACACTTACTCTCTTTTACCTTCTGTAAACTCCCAAAGAAGCTTGTGTAAAGCCCATTTTTCACATTAATAGTAATTATTTGCTTTCGTGATTTTCCCCCATTCATTTGTGAGCTTCTCAAGAGCAGGATTCTATTTTTATTTTTCTATCCTGGACATATAGCACACTGCCTAGCACAGGTTTTGTTACATGAGTAAATTAACCAATTGTCTGCCTTTGTAAAAATTAAGTAGTCTATCAGCAGGCTTCATAGTGAGAATTCTTCACAAGGACTATATGTGCTATTCTATAGACTTGAAGCATTATTGGTGAGATTTAGCTTAAAAGGAGAGTCAAGTTGTGTTTTAAAATCATAAACACTGGGCTGGGCTGCTAATTGTTGAGTGTTAATTCACTTAATTGTGATAGAAGCATAAGTGATAAATATATTTGCTTTTTTACATTCACTATCAAGGAATAGTTACATGTTGAAAATAGTGGGGAGAAAGTATGGACTTGACTACAGGAAGAACTGAATTGTAATCATCACTCTATTATTTTATAACCATGTGACATAAGCTTTGGCAGGCTACTTAAAGGCTCTGAGAATGAATGTTAAATTAATTTGATGTTATCTTGAATCTTCCATGTGTGTTGGGAAGAAGGGGTTGCTCAGAGCACCATGCTCACTTGGAAAAAGATGGGCTCATTAGGACTTCTTCACTTTTTCTTTATTATAACTTTGTGTGCATTTGGGAATGAATATATGTGTAGGGGGCTTGGTGTGACTTTCTTGGGGAAAGAATGAGGGATGATGTAAGATTTGTCTGAGAATATAAGGAGAATTCACAGTAGTGACACTGTATATAAGGAAACTTCATGCTTTGTATAGATGCCAGGTCTCCTATTCTCTTGCCTCTAGATTAAGTTGTACCTTTGAGATTCTGTCTTCTGACATCAGAATTGCATGAAAGTTTAAGAAGTTAATTTGTCATTAGTTCTTATTTTAGTTTTCTATATATATGTAGAAAACTTGAGAAAGTAGTATCAAATTCATCCAGACTGACATTTTTCACAATTTTTAGTGACATAAAAGAGCATATATGAACAATACATTTGGTTATTTTCAATAACATTTCCATACATCTTTACCTTCCAAATGTCTTTGGCACATGTTTAATTACAGATACCACAAATGTCTCCAAAAAAGGTGTGTTTCTGAAGCACAGAACTTGATGAACATATAGTTTAGAAATTAGTATAAATTTGTGCTTAAATTTGAGGGAAGGAGTCCTCCTATTATTAACAAACTTTGTTCAAATGTATACAATAGTGTGTTCTTTAAGAAATGATACATCTTCACATTTTCAAGTGTTTCGGTTGTTCTTGAATTATCGTTTTGGGAAAATTATTTGTTTTATACAAAGTTGTATTTGCTGTTTCAAAAGCTCTCTATTTTGCATGAAAATTACGAGTTTTGTGATGTATGAAAACTTGTAAAGCTGTCATTCTGAAAAATATAATGATCATGAGAAGCTTGATGTTAAATACATACATTTGGGGAAGGTTAACAATTTGCTCTGTTCTGTGTATAATAAATCAGTCTATAGGTTTAAATACAAATCATATTTCATTTGCATTCACAAATAAAGCTAGAAAGCTAAAATTACTTTTATAAATTTTACAGTGGAATCATTTGCTGATTAATAAATATTAGTAAGACCATTTCTAATGTTAGATTTGGCATAGTTTATGTAGGAGAAAAATATTTTAAGCCATTTTATTAGCAATACATATTTAAAAAGATCCCACTGGTACTTTTCTTTATACTCCCATCTAAGTAATTCAAGTGCTTACAGAACATAGAAGGATATTCTCATATAGCTCTGGATTGATATAACTACAAATGCAAACTCAATAATTTACTTGGGCAAACTGTCCTCTGAAAAACATAGAAAAATTCATTTTCCAAACTGAATATGATAAAGCTGTGGAACATGTGTAAACAATACATTTGGTTCCGAGTACAAGGTCACAAGGAGTGCGGTGATGTCCTTCTCTTCTGTCCAGGTTTTTTTTCACAGCAAGATGGGAAGAAGAAATGGCCAGGGTATTGGCAGCATGAGAGCCCTTGGCAACAGCCCCACTGGAACGATAAAGTGGCAATTACTATGATTGGTCAATGGGTCTTCAGCAATCACATGGGCATACCTGACAAAGGAGTCCTTGTGCAATGCAAGATTCTCTCCATGTCTTCATGTGTCTACATCCTGCTCAGTTAGCAGAGATTGGCTGAGGCCACTTGAATGGAGAAAGTAACACAACAGGGACAAAGAAGGACATGTGGAGACAACCACAAGCTCTGGGTGGCACTGTGTCATCTGCGAAGAAGCTCTTAGCTTTTCCTTAAGCTGCAGCATATCACAGAGACCTGATTATAGTGGCTCAGCTGAAAGAGAATTGATCTTTCCCACGAAGCAAATTGTCAACCCAGCAGTCTGAGATGTCCTTGCCATACCAAGATCCATCGATAGTTTTGCTTTTTGATAATTTTCTTGTGACTTTTATAATGTCTCAAGATGGTTTTGTATCTTCAGGTGAAAAGGTAAAAATGTATAAGTAAATAATAAATAAATAAAAACTTAAGTTTTATGGAAGCCCTTCTGGGGTCTTGTTACCTTTTAGCAGTGGGAACTGACAGTTCCAGGTGCAGGTGATTCTGGAAGCATTTTATATGCGGGACAGTGACAACTAAAGCAAAACTTGGATTCAATTAATAAGAAAGAAAAGAGAATGCAACCAGCGCTGTCTGACTCCATCATATCAGAAGGCTGGAAGGCTGATGGCTCTCATTAATCAGAAGTCAGGCCAGTCTAATCATATGCAATGAATTTGCAGCTGTCTATATCCTAGACCACTGTATACTGAGGAAGTAAAATGTCCTTTATTATCCACATTGGAGATGGAGACTTTTGCTGTAATCGTTGTAAAATATAATCTTATTATAGTAGAAAAAAGTCTCAACATTAACTGATATTATATATTCAGTAAAATAAAATGGTAATAAAAATTACTTTTCTATATGAGGCAATTATATTTAAAAATATAATAATTGATTAGAATGACTATAAAAGAAGGACCCATCATTAAAGAGTTCCAAAAGTATGATGCATTTAGGGACTTGATAATTTCTTGAGGATTGAGAGAATTGCAATCTTCTTATCTGTTTTTCTTTCTTCCAATGATATAATATCAGTAGAATATGATTCACCCTATACTCAATGTCTGAATGTATAAAGATGTCCTTTCACATTTAACACAACTTTGACAGCTGTCTGGCAATTGTGGGAAATAATGATGTAGAAGACTTTGAAAACTGGCTTTGGCATCAACCAAAGTCATGTGTCATCTCGAGATTTCATTCCTGCTAAAATGTCCATGAAAATTATAGGAATCAATTTATTTTGCTTAGAGTAATATATAGAAATCATTTCCTAGTTAGAAAAAAATATAAAATTATTGAAAATGTGTCAGAAAAATATATTAAAATTGTTTGAAAAAATTCACTTGATTGAGAAAACTATCAGTTATGCAATATGGTGACCACTATAACGTATCTTATTTAATCTCTGAAAAAAATGTGTGTTAGCATGTAATGTGTATGTATAGATATTGTATGCAAACAGTGCTAGGCACACTTTTTGCTATTCTCTTGTGTGAAAACTATGCTATACTCCAACAGCCCTACTTCCAGGCACCAATAGTCTGTAAGCTATTCAAGATTCCCAGTTACAGACAGGTAATTTTGAAAGTCAACAAGGAGAGCACTTGCTCATTAATACTGCCAACTGTAGTGTGGAAATAACCAAGGAAGCAAAAGACTTTTTATACACATAAATATCCAAAAGGCTCCCCCTCCATGTCCCTTGTGGAGACCCTCTTCCAATTTCAGTTAAGGAAGTGAGTACAATATAAACATGTTTATATGAATGACTTAACAGACCTTAGCACCTTGTTATTACAAATTAGGCCACATCCACTTCTATAGTCCCTTTCAGCCCCTTTACACAGCCCGAATACAGTGGGAATTCACTTACTATAAGCAGAGAAAAATAAATGTATAGACACACAAGCCTATTCAGTAGTAATATATGTCACTTGTTACTTTGTGCTTTAGTGTATAATACATCCCTTAGAGCTAGTTGTTTTTCAAAATAATTATTGACTCCATTGGAGTTATACATACTGAAAATAAACTTTTTTTCTGAGATGTTCCCACTTGTGCTTGCCTGAGAAGCTCTGTGAAATCCTGTTCAATTGTCCTCGGTGCTCCAGTTCTTCATGTGATTTCAAGTACTCATCCCCAGTTTACCACCTTTTTTGTTATTAAATAACAATATTTAATATTGTGACATGACTATGGATATATTTTTTTAATGCAGCATGCATGTACCTTTTAAAAGCGCACTTTATACAGCTTTCTGGAGAAAAATTAAGTTCTCTCATTCACTTTCACACTTATGTAAAAGAGAAAATACATTCAAATGTACTGTTCTATAAAGCATCATTTCTTAAATTAGAAAAAAGTTTTTAGAGAAATGATTTCTTAAATTGCTTACATATACTGTTTTATATGAAGTAATAGCTAAAATTTAGTTCAGCAGCTTATGTACGAACACATGGGAAGAAGATTTTAATCCAAGTTTGACAATATTGAAGAAAAAAATAGAGGCTGTGAGTTAGCCCAGTCGGCCACAGCAAAATAGTATAGCCTCAGTAGCTTAAACAACAGACATTTACAATGCATCCTTTTGGAGGCTGGGAAGTTCTGTTCACAGGGAGGGCTCTTTCCTGGCTTGCAGACAGCCTCCTTCTTGCTATATTCTCACATGACAGACAGCAAGAGCACTCCGGCCTCTTTCTGTTCTTACAAGGACAGTAATCCTATCATGAGAGCCCCATTTTATAACCTCTTTTAAACCTAAGTACCTCCCAAAGAAGGCAACACCATGCAACCATACCTAACAGGCTGGTGGTTAGGGCTTCAACATACGCATTTGAGAGGAACACAAATTATTCAGTTTGTAACAGGCTGTTCACATATTTCTAAGTCAATCCACCACTTTACTTCTTCAGGCACTCTACATCAGTAACATTGATTATTTAATGTTTCCCCCTTCAGAGAGATAATTCAAGTCTTCTTTCCCACCTTTGTCCATAGTCTGTTTATAATTTTATACCCCACAATTATATCATATATAATCTCTCATGAGATACCCATCACAGTCTTAGAAGGAATATAGGTCACTGTGTCTTGCAGACTTCAATATGACCCTCATGACAGCTGCCTCCCTGTGCTCAAACTATTAAATGATTCTCTCTTCTCCAGTGTGGGTAGAACCTGTGACTTGCCTTTCATCACTAGAATATGGCAGAGGTGATGATGAGATGCCACTCCCATGATTAGAATACATTATGTAAGACTTTCTTGCTAGCAGACTCATTCTCTCTTTCTGGATGGCTTTGAAGGAGCAAGCTGCCATGAACCTGACAACCACATGGAAATAAATTCTTTCAGTAACCTGAAGGTGCTTGGAAGGGAATCCTTCCCCAGTTGAGCTTCTCACTGAATCACAGCCTGGCCACCCCTCGGATGCAGCCTAGTGAGAGCCCAGCTAAGCAGTGCCCGGTTTCCTGACTTGTGGAAACTGCTAGATGATAAATGTACATTTCTTTAAGATGCTAAATTTGGTTATTAGTTACACTGCAATTGAAAACTAATACATGCATAGTTCATTATACCCATTTTCAGTAGAAGAGACTATCACCAAACAGCAGTCAGACTCTTAAGGATGGCTAAGTTGATAGAGAGGAAAAGTAAAAATGATTTACATCTTCATCGAACTCTAGAGTAAAACATTTTGTATGTCACTATCACCTTTTTCCTTTAAATTGAATTTCTTCTAAGTAACAGAAGGCTGCTGTTTCTGGATAGTATATGCTTTAATTCTCTGTGGTGGGCAGTAACTGTCTTATACTTGTAGCAACATAGATGTGTTTTCTGAGAAGAAGCCATAGAAACACTATTCCTACCTCCAGGACAAGGCATGACAGAAAAACCCAGCATACCCCAGGTGGCTCCTCAGTGCTGACATCATGTGTGTGGGGGAGCCCCCATGGTGGGATTAGCTGGGAGGTAGTAAGCACTCCCTCTTTCCCTCCTTAACCTCACCACCTCCACCTCTACCCATAATCAGGCCCACTTCTCAAGAGAGTGCAGATGCCCAGTAATAATATTGCATAAA
Source organism: Mandrillus leucophaeus (assembly GCF_000951045.1). Classification (NCBI taxonomy): domain Eukaryota; kingdom Metazoa; phylum Chordata; class Mammalia; order Primates; family Cercopithecidae; genus Mandrillus; species Mandrillus leucophaeus. Next base: position 230,416 of record NW_012101446.1, read on the forward strand.
TATTTGACAGTACAAATGTATTTAGAAAGCACAGTAATCCAGGGAATGTTTATAAACTTAAGATCAGGGTTTCATATTCGACCTCCTATGGAGGAGGAGAGACCGCTTACCGGACAGCTTCCTGCCATAAATGAAAAGACAGTCATACTGCAGTTTCAAAATGTCTGTGTTATTTGACATTTCTTAGAAAAAGAGAAAAGAGTCTACATGCAGGGAGGATAATCTGGCACTTATTTTCCAACAAAATATTATGATGTAGCAAACGGGTCTCTAATATTGATATACGTAGAAAGTTTTAATATAGGACGTGCTTGAGAAGTCAAAAAACATTGTGTTTTTTAAAAATTCTTTAAGTTTCTTTACTATCTCTTCTGAGTGAGGCTGTAAGACAGGGTGTAGTGAGGGAAATTCTTCAGCTCCTGATTCTCTATACATCAGGCAGGAACTCTAGAGAGAAGGGCATTTCAAAAAGCAATAGCTCTAGTAATTCAAGATATTTTACAAGCTATTGCATAATTATGTCTTCAAATATTTATAAAGACCAGAATCCTTGCTACAAAACAGATGGCGGAGATGATTTATGACCATCCTTTTACTTCACTGCTGAGGACTAAACAACAATCTCTTGCTGTCGATAGTCACTGTCCATTATCAATCACACACACGCACACACACACTCACACACAAGTTTATCAACTAAGCTGCAAATAAGTCTATAAAAGAAAGCAAAGGCAAGAGAAAAGGTTGTTCTACTTGCTTCTTCCCTGCCAGGTCCACATACTCTTTGAAAATCTGTTGTACTACATCAAAGATGGCTAGTGCAGTAGGAAATTAATCTGCATCTCTTTGGTTCATGTTGTGGAAGGCTATGGTTCATTCCAGCAAAAATGTTACATCTTGCTGTTATTCCTGCTTTCCTAATCATCTGCCCAGGAATCTGTGCTGCATAATAACTTTATGCAAAAATCAAGACATATGGTGCAGAAAACTAATTACTGTATCAATATTTCACTTTGTTGTCAGTGATGGAATCTTTGTGGCAGTTCGACAACTGTAGCTTAGTAGCAACGCCAGCATGTGAAATACTGTCAGCAGTGATATGCCCAATTGACAGGGCTTCAACCTATTGCCATGTTTTAGGGAATTGTGTTTCTGTTGTATTTATGAAGTAGTCTAACCTCTAGAAGGGTACTAGCTGACCTCTTAAACAGTCATTCTTCATTGTGATCAAGCCTAATTAGGAGCCATATGCTCCCATGGTTTACACACCATGGATACACAACTTAATATAAAACCTACTAAAAATACAGGCTCTAAATGAAAACTATTGTTTAACGATGCAAAGATATGCCTATAACTCAAGAAAAAGCTGTTGGCATGATTAGAGGGACAGCTGGGATATAGCATATGTGGAAAGTGGACGGTGATGATGGTAAACCATATGCATTTACTGGGGACTTAATATAATCTGGATAATTTTCTAATATTTTCTACAAAGATTATCTCATTAAATGTCTAAGTAATCTACAAGATAAGCATTATTATGAGCATCTATTTAACAGGTGAAGAGACTAAGGAAAGGGGTTTATATGTCTTTCCCCAAATCTATTGAATTGCAAAGGTGGGATTTAAATACAGTTTTTCTGAAACTAGAATTGATGTCATTAAGCAACGATGTACCACCTTCATCTCTACTCACGTTACATTTTGTAGCAGTATGCCACATCTTATCAAATTATCAAACTGAAAAAGCTTTTTGCAGTTTATCCAATTGAAAAAATGCATACTTAAAAGAATAATTATAATGCCCATAAATTTTGATCAAGAAATTCCTTTTGTGGACATTTAAAAAATATAAATGTGTGTAAATCCTTGTGCATGGTCATAGTAAGAGGCTGGAGACAACATAGAATTCTATCAGTATTTTAGCTGGTAAATGATTATGATAAATTATTATAATAAAATAACAGACACTCAGAAGATTAAGGTAAATTTATTCTGACAAGGTGAGGTTGCTATATTATAACTCAAAAATCAAGATGTAAAACAAAGTGTATTTTATGTGCTTATAGATAGATAGATGCAAAAATGCTGAATAAATAAGACCTTTGGATTAGAATTCTGGGTATAGGAGTCAGAATGGGAAGGAGATTGATTTTCATACCTACTTTGTGTGTTTTTGAGTTTCTTTCACAAGCAAAAGCCAACATAATGAAAGTAAAGTACATGTGGTAATAGGTAAATGTACAGAAAGGATAGCATGGCAGATATCAGGTCCACTCACAGTGAATTATTTTCGCAAGTGTAGACTATACTTCCTCATCTTGAAACTGTGACGTAGAGGCAAAAATGGAAGGAGAGCAGACGGTATCATGTAAGAAGACAGGACATCAGGGAAATAGTTGATGCTAGTGGTTATAGGACAGCAACCTAGCAAGCTAGCTAGGTTGAGGCCTACCAATCAACCACTGTTTCATGAAAGAATTTATTATTCATTAATTTTCTGTAACTCTCAGGGCTCTCACCTCTATTTGATGTCAAGGACTGACATGCTTCCTACTTATATCAAGTGCAGAAGAATGAAGGAAATTGTCTAACACATGACACCACTGGATAGTGGCTGAAATAGAAGTAAACTGCTGGGTTTCAGATTTCAAATCTGTTTTTTTCTTGCACTGTATTGGGAGAATGCTTCACTTCCCTGAATAGGAAGAGAGAATGGGGAGGGAGACACCAAAGAACACACTGCAAACAGAAATAAAGCTATGTGCCAGGCAAGATGCTATGGCCCAGGTTCTCCGTGGAATTTTCTAGGCATAAAACTGCTTTCAACAGAAAACACAACCCCGGTTAAAGGTGCCCCAGGCTTTTACTCATGCTTGGTTCACTTTGATGGTGCGTGAATAAAATGTGCTAATAAGTTTCTGAGTGCACAGAGGCCATCTGCCACAATGACAGGTTTCAGCATTTACTGTTTGAAACTTTCTCAGGCCTTAGCTCAGTGTCATACCAGGAAGGGAGCTTTCGGGAAGGGCCACATGCTTTGACTAAGCTTTCCACCCCGGATTGACAAGCTGCCTTTTGTGAATTTTAGGAGATCTGTAACAGGGAAATTATGCATTAGAAAACAAGATCTGACTAAAATTGCCCCATAGGGAAAACTGACTCTGCCTTTTCTCCCATAATCTTCAGCCAAACTGAAAAAGGAAGACTTATCACCTGCAGAGGTGTCCACACAGCCACAAGCACACGCCATCATTTTGACTTTTTAAAGGAGGGAAAGAAATAGAAAACCAAGATTTCAGGAAATTAAAATACCGGAAAATTATGACCTGTCTACGTGCTGACTTTCCCTTGGTCAAAAATATCTCCTCTGACACTTTTCAGCTTCTATAACTTTTCTCTTACATTCGTATTGCGCCATTGATTGGGGATGTCTTTTATAAAAATCACTATTTTAGATACTGTTTTATTTTAAAATAAATAAATGTATACATGCATATAATTTATATAGATGCTATAAATATATAGGTATATAATTCATACATAATACAATTCAACATAATTCATATATATTATATAATTTTTGTGTGTGTGTGTGTGTGTGTGTATAATTATAGTCCCTGTTGTGGAGAGTTTAACAGCCATATAACAGGTAATAATTATAATACAATGCAGTGAGTTGCTAGATTCTGCACAGAATATGTCATGGAACTAGAGGAATACTTGATACTGCTTGTGATCACTGGATGGAACTCTAAAACTATATCCATATATAATATTTGTAGTTAGAGAAACATCAAATCTGGAGTCAGACAATCTTTTTATTTCTAGTTTCTGCCATCTTCTTTCATCACAGATAAGTTATTAAACTTCTAACACTCAGTTTTAGTAAATCTGGCATAACAGATACAATGTGTATGGTAATTAACTTCCCATGTATGTACTGTTGAAAGTTATTGCAAACCTGAACATTTTGCTACAACGTGCTGTCGAGGATGGCATTTATATAAATATTTTTAAGAAATCCAGTAAATGAAGAATACAGAAAAAATCACTGGGATTTCAGACACTTGGGCTAACAGAAAAGAAAGATAAAATACAAATTTTTAAAAGCTACTCTATTGCTTTTGTTTCTCCCTGTATTCCTCTGTTTTATATACCTCCTGCTTTCCAGGGTCGAAAGTCAGACTAATAACATTTGCACTTTTACATACCTTATAGGTTAAATAGGCCAGCCTGGGAATATAGGTAAAATTTGTAAAAATATTTCTTGAAGGAAGTGTGATCTACATTCTTTTTTTTTTTTTGAGACGGAGTCTCGCTCTGTCACCTAGGCTGGAGTGCAGTGGCACGATCTCGGCTCACTGCAAGCGCCGCCTCCCGGGTTCACGCCATTCTCCTGCCTCAGTCTCCCAAGTAGCTGGGACTACAGGCGCCCGGCGAATTTTTTTTGTATTTTTAGTAGAGACAGGGTTTCACCGTGTTAGCCAGGATGGTCTCGATCTGCTGACCTCGTGAACGTGATCTAAATTCTAAGCAACAGAGGGACTTTTAAAGCAGAAACTGTTGGTCATTTAGGACTGTCTACACTTATTTTTTTATTATTATTTTAACCATAAATCCCGTTTTGTAGGTTTTTGTTTGTTTTTGAGACGGAGTCTTGCTCTGTCGCCCAGGCTGGATTACAGTGGCCCAATCTCAGCTAACTGCAGCTTCAACCTCCTGGGGCTCAAGGGATCCTCCCACAAGAGCCTCCTGAGTAGCTGGGACTACAGGCATGCATCACCACACCTGGCTAATTTTTTTTTTTTTTTTTTTTTCTTGGAGAGAGGAGGTTTTGCCATGTTGCCCAGGCTGGTCTCAAACTCCTGGCCTCAAGTGACCTGCCTGCCTCAGCCTCCCAGTGTTGGGATTACATGCGTGAGCCACTGCACCTGGTCCCACTTGGTAGGTTTATTATTTTTTGATACTTTGACATATTGTAGAATGAACAATATAGCATGTAGAATCCTTATCCAGTTAAATCGTAGTATTTCATTTTCAGATACCTCTAATTGGTTGTTTCTCCTTTCCGTCCCACGATATAGAAATATGAAGCTAATTTTTGGAGATTCTTAGGTTAAAAAAGTATGCTATGATTTAATTTTACTTAAAAAATCTCATTTGTAGTAAAATAATTATGAATTTTAAATATATTTTATATAATTTGTTATTAATATTTAATGTCTCAATAATATGCTATTATGACTGTGAGAACCTTCCTAATATATGACTGTTTTTATTGTATTTGATAGAACTGCCAATTTTCAACTATGTGTACACCCACACATATATATGTATACATGATTAGGGAGATAACTTTTTTTTATTAAAATTGAATCTGGCAGTGGAAACATTCTGTTTTAATGAAATAATGATCAGAATAGCAGCCACTTCAAGTTAAGTCAATATTAAATTCTTCAACAGAATCACTTCAGTAACAATTTAAAGTTGCGATCAACCTCTTTCTATGCTGGCAGAAACCAGAGCCATCAGTTATGTCTTATCAGGTAACTTTGTAAATCGCCCAGATTATGAGTTTAGGTTGAATGCACTCTTCCCCTGAAGTAGCCGAATCACTTCCTATCTGGTTTAATTGCCACTGATAATCAGTGCATAGCTGCTACTTTGCTGAAGAATTTAGAGAAGTTATAAAGAGACAAGGGTAGGCAAGCACAGGAGGTGTTTCTGGTAGTGATACTAACATGATGGATAAATTTCATGATACATTTGACCAAACACATAGAATATATACCGCCAAGGGTGAACCTGAATGCAAACTGTGGTCTTTGGGTGATTATGATGTTTCGATGTAGATTCATCAGTTGTAACAAATGTATCACTTTGGTAGGAGATATTGATAATGGCAGAGGCTATGCATGAGTGGGAAGAGGAAGAACATGGGAAATTTCTCCTACCTTTCTCTCAAATTTGCTGTGAACCTAGAATTGCTCCAAAAAATAAAGTCTTCAGAAATACAAAAATAGTAAATGAGTTAATTAATAAATAATTTTTAACTGTCTTGGCTATACAAGGGTTAGGTATTTAATAAGATTATCTGCACTTATTAACTGAGATATTTTTAGGAGGGTCACACAATTAGTTTCTGAGTAAAGAGCAGTATATTTTACCTAGGGGAATGTAGAAGTGTTTTGCATTTTACAAAGCACTTACATGAAATTACAGTCATTTCGAAACTGTTTTTGGTTGGGTGCAGTGGCTCACACCTGCAATCTCGGCACTTTGGGAGGCCGAGGCAGGAGGTACACATCAGCCCAGGAGTTCAAAATGGCAAGACCCCTATCTATACAAAATGAAAAAAATAAAATTAGCCAGTAGTGGTATGTGCCTATGGTCCCAGCTACTCGGGAGACTGAGATGGGAAAATTTTTTGAGCTCGGGAGTTCGAGGCTGCAGTGAGCTATGATAACGCCACTGTACTCAAGCCTGAGAGACAGAGTGAGAATTTATCTCTTTAAAAAATAATGATAATATGGCCGGGCGCAGTGGCTCAAGCCTGTTATCCCAGCACTTTGGGAGGCTGAGACGGGCGGATCACGAGGTCAGGGGATCGAGACCATCCTGGCTAACACCGTGAAACCCCGTCTCTACTAAAAAATACAAAAAACTAGCCGGGCGAGGTGGCGGCGCCTGTAGTCCCAGCTACTTGGGAGGCTGAGGCAGGAGAATGGCAGGAACCCGGGAGGTGGAGCTTGCAGTGAGCTGAGATCCGGCCACTGCACTCCAGCCTGGGTGACAGAGCGAGACTCCGTCTCAAAAATAATAATAATAATAAAAATAATGACAATAATAGTAAATAAAGTGAATAATAAACACGTTTTTTAGTCTGATCTTGAAGAATGATGCTAATATAAGGAAAGTTATATAATGAGTCTGTAATTGTGCCTCAATGAGTTCAGCTTAATAACAGGTCCTCAGTAAGGTCAGCTTATTAGTATCTCTCAGGTGTAGATTTATGTTATTCACATGTAATTACAAGGATAACTAAAAATCTGAAATGCAACTATATGTTAAATTGAGAAGTATTAGTGTTGTCAACATTGAATACTCATGTACCTGCTCTACCTCTATCCCTGCAGAAAATCAGATTAAGTAAAAGTAAAATCAGAAATTTATTTGAGAACTTGTGATCACATCACATGTCTTAAATACCTGTTTTCTCACCTGCAAACACAGATAAACATGTCTCTACATAGACATCGGTTGCCTTGGACCAGAGTAGATGTCGCCTTGGGCTGTGCTTGGAAGTTGAAAACTTGTTCACATGATTTTTTTTCCTAACATATTTCCTACATTATAAACTCTTTGAATTTGTTAAGGTTGCAGTGGCACATTTTTAGGTAAGTTGTAGGGATCTGCTAGGCTGTTTTCTACTGCGCTCCCCAACTTTCATCTTTCGATCTACCATTCTCATTGCTTTTTCACAGTTTTACAGCTAAACTTCTTGAAAAGTGTCTGAATTACCTCTGTTGACTGCTGGCAAATTTTTATTGCTGGTAAAGTCATGGGATATTTTCCGTGGTTCCATCCATAGGGCAGATTTTCGTCCTCACTGTGCTTGAACTTATAGATCCTTTGATTTCTCTGAAGACCCCTGACCACTCTCTACTGCACCAAGGTGTGTGTGTGTGGGGGGGTTCATGTTCATGTAGGAGAGAGGCTTATTATTTAAGTTACAGAAAACTAGAATAAGTGAAGAAAGACTTTGGAATGTGGATATTCATTTTCAGGGGCTCACTAACATTTACAGGATGGTGAAGCAGATGGTAAATATAACTAGACAGAAACAACAGAGGAGAGTAAGGAAGAAAATAAGGAAAAGGAAGAATTAAGGAAGGGAAGCGGGAGGGAGGGAGGGAGGAAGGAGAGAGATTGAGATTGAGATTGATGGATTAATTCATGGAAGTCACATGAAAATATTCTACCTTGGTTTTTCCTGAGAAGTTAAACTAAATAAAAGGATTAGTTTTGGGTTGGTGGCTGCAGAATTGATTAGAAATGCTTTCTATAGACAAGTGTGGAGGAAAAATGTTGGAGGATTCAATAAGAAGCTTATTTTTAAGTGGAAGTGATAGGAAATCTGATGGGGTGTTTCAGAAATCCTGGAAGGCTATGAAGAGTTATATTATTAAATAATTACTTGAACAATATTCAAACTTCCAAACAGTCAGGGAAATAGAAATTAAAATAAAAATGAAATACCATTTCCACATATCTAATTGGCAACAATTTAAAAAGAACAATATTATTGTGGAGGATGGCAGCATTATGGTATTCTCATACTGTTGTCATTGGAAATGTAAACTGTTTCATTTTATAAAGAGCTCTTCTATGATACACATTAAAAGTGAATTTATTTCATTCCAACAACTCCACTTCCGATAATCTAATCCATATAAATATCAGGACATGTACTTAAGGATCTTTGCACGAACATACTATTTATAAGCTAGGTGCAGTGGTGCACACCTGTAGGACAGCCACTTGAGAGGCTGAGGTAAGAGAATTGTTTGAGCCCAGGATTTCAAGGCCAGCCTGAGCACCATAGCAAGACCTCCTCTCTAATTAAAGAAAAATAACTTACCGTCACAAATATATGACCAAATAATAGCCATCATGATGTATTAGCTGGATAAATGATATATCTAGTGATGATATTCCAAATATAAAAATAAGTAAGGCAATGTAAGTTTGTCAACATAGAAAGTTAAATATATGCATTTATTAAGTAAGAAAGCCTATACAATAAAACTACTTATCAAGTGATGTTAGTGCAAATTGTCTATCAAATCATTATGGTAATCTCTAAATTTGTAGTGTTTTAAAGTAAATTTTTAATTGAATATTTGAGGCAAATCTCTCTAATAATATACTGTCCTTTATTGAGCTACAATTCAATATATGAAATACTACTAATTTTTAAATGCTTTGACAGTAAGTTGATTGTCATTGGTCACATCAAATGATCTGACTTATGATCAATATATACTCTCTCATCTGCTAGTATCTTAATTGTAGTAAACCAATTTTACCCCTTTGATGATTTGACTTGTATATGTTATGTCCATTATCAACCTTATTCAAGATTAATGGGAAGGTCCTTCTAACTTCATATATTATTTATTAAGCAAATACATGGTGAAACGTAAGAACGCAAACTCTGTTGTAGAGCCACACCTCTCCCCTTAAAGTTGATAAACCCCTCCCTGCTTCTATTCATGTATTTCGTTATACTTAAAATGAAAATAATAACAGCCTGCTTTTGTAGTTCTCAAATAACGTGATTTAACTTCAGTATGATGACTGCCGCAGAACAATGGCAGTATCCTCTCTGACTCAACATGAATGCTTGTTCTTGGTGACTATCTACAATTTTTAAACAAATGTATGAGTACATAACAGATGTACAGACTTCTGGGGTACATGTGATATTTTGATACAAGCATACAATGTGCAGTGATGAAATCAGGGCAATTGGGATATCCATCACTTCAAACATTTATCATGTATTCATGTTGGGAACACTTCAAATCCACCTCTCTAGTTATTTTGAAATATGCAAAAAATAATTGTTAACTATAGCTTTCCCTATTGTGCTGTGGGATACTAGATCTTATTCCTTCTTTCTAAATGTATTTTCATAACTGTGAACAAACCCTTCTTTATACTCCCTTGCCCAATACACTTCTTAGACTTTGGTAACCATCACTCTACTCTCTACCTCCAGGAAACCAGTATTTTTAGCTTTCAGAAATGAGTGCGAATATGCCATCTTTATCTTTCTGTTCTTGGCTTATTTCACCTAACATTATCCATAGATTTTAATCATCTAGACTTCTTAAATGGAGAACAGAACTTAAGGACAAGGATTCTTTGCCTCCTATGGCAACCTGCAAATATAGGCAGAAGTGCCTGCCATGCAGAATAACCTGAAAAACCACTCACTTGTTCCCCTTTCCTTTCCTGATCATCTCAGAGTCCAGCATGCATTTTCCATTAAGCACCTAAGCAACAAACTCCAGGGAGCACTGTCTGATGGCGGGTGCCACCATTCCAGGGGCTGCTGACTCTGATACCAGCATTACTGTCAGTCTCATGGTCTCCAGACCTTGTGCCTGGACCCATTCTTCCCAGGGGGATCTTGAGGACCAGCATGGGTGTGTGGGCTGTGTGAAAGATTGATTGTCAGGTGCTAAATCTTGAAAGGGGCCAAGTGGACACTGAGTGTCTGAGGGAGAAAGACCAATCAGACCAAAAGTTCAAACATTCTAACTTACTTTTCAGTTGCACTGAAGGTGTGTGCTGCATAAATCCATAACATAGTAATAAATAATTTGGAAATTACATTTCCATCTATATATGTATGTAATATCTGTCTATCCATCCATCCATCCATCCACTCTTTGTGTGCGCGCACGCGTGTGTTTGTGCGTGCACGTATGTGCATGTGTGTGTGTGTGTAATTTTACATAGTTGCATAAACAATACATATAAAACGGGGACCATTCAAGGTAGCAAAATTTCAAGTAATTTTTATTTTTGTCTTAATAAAATTGAGAACATTTATTTTTTTAATGAGTTTGGATCACGTATATGATAGTAAAATATAAAGGAGCCGAATGGCTAGTGAGGGGAGTACAGAGATGGAAAGCCCAGTCCCCATTCTGGCTTGAAGAGAATGAAGCTGCCCATCTACAGATGGACCTTGTGGGTTTATATTGTGAGCACCTCAAAGGTGTAGTTAGAATTTATGAAGCAATTGTTACGTCCAGGCACTGTTATAAGGGCCTCATGGGCATATTTGGTCTTTTAATTCTGCGGCATCCCTACTGTTTAGATAAAAGAAACTTTATGAGCACCACCTCTTACATCATGAAGAATTGTGCCAAGTCATGTGCCTAACAGCATTGCAAGTGCTACCAAAATATTTTCATGTGAAGTAACAAATAAAAGAAAAAGCAGAAAAGATACTAAACATATTTTTTCAGAGTCAAACACTCTATACAAATTTGACAGAGAATAAACAGACTTAAAATATCTGTAATTGAAAAGGCAAAGACATAATTTATAATCTACAAATAGGACTCAAAAAGAGATAAAATCAGTAATCTAATGGAAATAGAAACAAAATTCGTGGAAAAAATTGTGTCTCTGGCCTTTGAATTCAGACTGTTCAAATTTTTGTTACACAAAATGCAGATTATACCTTAGTTACTGTAATAAAAATTTTAAATAAAGTAACAATTGATTAGAATATTTTGAAAGATAAATAAAACAATCCACAGTTTTAATGTGGTTTTTTTTTTTTTCTTTTCAATTTTGCATTGCCAGAAGCATGGTAACTCATTAATAAAACTTGGAAGTTGAAAATTTTGACTATTAGACTAAATTTTATATATTAATTTTTATTTTTATTCATTTATTTGAGATGAAGTCTCACTCTTTTGCCCAGGCTGGAGTGCAGTGGCACATTCTTGCCTCACTGCAACCTCCGCCTCCCAGGTTCAAGAGATTCTCCTGCCTCAGCCTCCCGAGTAGTTGAAAAGACAGGTACCTGCAAATACACCAGGCTCTTTTTTTTTTTTTTTTTTTTTTTTGCAGAGATGGGGTTTCACCATGTTGGCCAGGCTGGTCTCCAACTCCTGACCTCAGGCAATCTGCCTGCCTCTGCCTCCCAAAGTGCTGCGATTACAGGTGCGAGCCTCTGTGCCTGGCCTAGGTTAAAATTTAAGTCAAAAATAACTAAAACACAGCAATCAAGTGTATAAACAAATTAGGCTGATTTAAAATTTTAATTTTTGTATCAAATTGGCAAGTAAAAATCATAGTAGCACTTGACTAGATTAATAATATTTCACTTGGCTAAATTTTAGTACTGAAATAATTTTATTCTTGCATTTCGTAACAAGTATGGATGTAATACTATTTTTAATGAGTTATGATACATATATTCCAACTATCACAGATATTTTATGTTGTTTTCTGTTTGTTCTAAAAGAAATTGTAGCAGTGAGTTTTAACTTTGGCTTATATTTTTATAATTACTCCCAATTTTGTTTAACTCTTAAGAGTGCACAATATAGTATGTATACTGTGTGAAATTTAAGTGATTCATTTTTCTTGGAGAAAAGATATGCTTATCTGTATTTTTTATCTGTCTATTCTATATCTGTATATCTATATTTGTGTGGATCTATCTTTTATTGAACAAGAGATCAGGAAAAGGGTAGCACACATATTCCCATGTAAAAAACTACATATTGGGTACAATGTAAACTACTCATTTGACAGGTGCACTAAAATTTCAGAATTCACCACTATGTAATTCATCCATGTAACGAAAATCCACTTGTATGCCAAAAGCTACTGAAAAATAAAAATAAAAAGAATGCATAAATGTGATCCATATCCTTGATAAAACTTTCTGACCGACTTGTGGATTTATTAGTTGTTGTTGTATGTTTGTTTTAAATGTTTACCATTCTGATGGGTGTGAATAGAGACCACTTCACACCATTGCAGCTCATGAGGCTGAGTTAACAGTATTCATCTATTCATTGTTTTTTTTCAAAGTTTTTTTCTGAACTGCTTGTCTAAGTTTCTGGTCTATTTTTGGTGAGGATCTGTCTTTTCTGAAATTGGTGTTTAGCTCTCTATATAGTCTAGATTCAAGCCTTTTGTTGTTAATATGTATTGCAGATACCTACCAACATGTGGCTGGATTTTTCACTCTTGGAATTATAATGAACCAAAATTTTAATTTAATGTAGTCCAATTTATCTATTATTAATTTATGGTTAAAGCCTTTTATGTGGTGCTTAATTAGTGCTTAAGAAATTCTCTTGATGTTAATTTCATAAATTTCCCTTTGTTAACCACAAGAAGTATGGTTGTAAATTTCACAGTTAAATTGATGATCTATCTAGAAATGACTTTTGTGAATAATATAATGTAACTTTCTGGTTTCTTTTCCTTTTATCTTCTCCTCCCTTTCTTCCACCTCCCCCTGTTTCTTCTTCTTTTTCTAATGAATAGACATATGCATTCATCAAGCAGCATTTAGTGAGAACACCCTTCTTTTCACATTGTTCTTCAATGCCACATTTGTAACATATCATAAGACTATGTAATACGTGCCTGTGTCCGGAATCGCCTATTCCACTTGACCCTTTGTCTACTCTTGTGCCGTTTCCTTACAGTTTTGATTACTGTAGATGTATTATAGTCTGTTAACATTTGGTGAAGCAAGATCTGTTTGTTTTCACAACTGGCTTTGTTGTCCTTGGCTAGTACTGGGGGAGATGCCAGTGCTCCCCCAATTCTCAGTTTTAAAATCTGTAGTGCTTACTAAAATATCATATTCACAATTTTACGGGCTTAAGTGCAAAATTCCTCTTTACATCCTTTATTAACAATTTGGCTGAAAATCTCTATTGGTAGCTAGATGGATTAAGTACCTGTCCAAGTTAGAACTTTTCTCCATATGTTTCTGTTAACAATTAATCTTTATGTCATGTTGACTTTTGCTTCTACTTGATAATTCCATTAATATTTTGGCAAAGTCATTACCTTTCCTTTATGTTATAAAATGTATTAAGGTTAAGACTTTACTGAAATGTGTATGGTGTTTTTCACTTGTGATATTTTTACAAATATTGCCTTTTCTAATTTATCGGACAGATTTGTGGGGAGCTATGGTTTGTGAATGGTATTTTATTTCAGAGAATATAAACCATATCATAACCGTACTGTAACAGAGAGAGGTTATTCTGGTGAAAATGTTTTAAGATGCAAAAATAAGAACATATGTAGACTCAGATTACTATTTATCTCAAACTACATTTAAGTGCCAAAATACCCCAGCGTTCATTTAAGCGTTCAGCTTTGCGTGTCATATATGAGTGGCTCTACCTCAGTGGAGTGAAGGGAGGGTTTCTAAATGACAAGCTGGAAAATTTCTTCTCGTGAGTTTCTTGGTAACTAACACAAGCTATTCAACTCCTGTTAATGCTTATTCTTTACACAATTCCATGTTTCTCTTCAACATTTAATTCAACAAAATAATAAACAAACCCACTTCATTCTCTCAAAGAAACAAATAATATATAAAAACAATAGATAATACATAATAAAATATAGTTAAAATGATAAAAATGAATAAATAGCAAACATCATAAAATGGTATAGAACAATGTGTTTTCAACACTGTGATTTCACTGAAATAGAATTGCAGAACTTATGCCTTAAAAGCATTAGTTATCTAAACCTGTAGGCCAATAAATATTTACGTAATGCCAAATTTTCAAGTGAATTATGTGCATAAAGTAAATAATGAGGAGAGTGCTTTCCCTTAGCCCATTACTTAAAATGGAAACCTGTGCCCCCCCACTCCTCTGCTTTCAGGTCCCCGAATCTCACCTCTTCTATTACATCTCTCTCCGTTGCTGTTGCCCACTTTAGTGTTCCACACAATTCCAAATGTACCTCCTTTTCGTGACCTTCCCAAACCACTCTTCCTCCACCCCATCGGACTGCGGAGAAAGCTGGGATCATAGCGGTTTCACTCATTTAGATGCTGCAAATGCCTGGGAAAGCTTCTACACAGAGGGTCAGGATAGGCCTCATTGAGAAGGTGAAATGTGGTCATTTTTTTGAAAGAAGAAGGCGAGTTGGGGAGACAGTTGAATACCTGTAATGAGAACAACAACAACGACGACGACAACGCAGAGGCCTTAGAGGTGGGGAGTTGTCTGTTGAAATAAGAGCAAAGATTCCAGTGATGCTGGGAAACAATTAGTGAGGGGTCCAGCAGGTGGAGAGGAGGCAGAGTGGTACCAAGTTCTGCCAGACTCGTATCATGGTTTGTTTTTTAACTGCATAAGATGATAAATATTGAAGATGTCTAACAGACGAATGACATGAGCCAACTTTGCTTTATGGGGAGCACTCAATAAATATCAAATTAAATTAAACTGAGTTTGTTTTGAGAAAATAAATAGCTGCAAACCAGAAGGTTCAGTAACTTCTCAGACACTATATGTAAGAAAAATTAAAAAAGAGGTTATTGAGAAATATGTTTAGGATGATGGGAGTAAGGTTAATATGAAAATAGTGATTGGAGTTTAGGATGTTCACTTTTTTGAGAATCTAAAAGTAATTTCTAAAGAGAACTTTAATTCAGAGTGCACACACACCCATACACTTGTGCACACATTTTTTTTTTAATTTTGTTTTCTATTTTATTTGAGATGGGGTCTTGTTTTGCCCAGACTGGAGTGCAGTGGGCCTGTCTCAGATCACCGCAGTCTCGTCCTCCCCAGCTCAAGTGATCCTCCCACCTCAGCCGCCCAGGTAGCTGGGATTACTGGCACAAGCCACCATGCCCAGCTAATTATTATTGTATCTTTTGTAGAGATGGGGTATTGCCATATTGCCCAGGCTGGTCTGGAACTCCTGGGCTGAAGTGCTCTGCCTACCTCGGCCTCCCAAAGTGCTAGGATTATAGGTGTGAGCCACCATGCCCAGCCCACACAACTTTAATTTGAAAGTTAAAGTTGTCAATATTTTACAAAATTTGTTTTCAATTAGTAGTTGAACTATCTAAAAACAGACCCATGTTCACAGTGCCACTTGAGGGATATTTTTTTAAACAATATTTTGCAGTGAATAAGAGACATAAGCTGTTGATGACAATGCCACAAAGGTTTGAATATTTTAAGGATGGTTAAAAAAAGGCAAAATGCGTAGTATAATGTTTTTACCAAATTCTTACCACAAGATGTGATGTATCAGAATTATATGCATATGTTTAAGTATTTAACAGATTTTATTTATTCACAGGATTTTTTGCTGTTATAAATAAAAGAATATTTTAATTAATTTGGATAGAAAGTTTATTGAGAGTTTTCTATCATCAAAACTTGTCATTTGGTTTTTAATATCTACTTTTAATTCATTTTTAAGGGACAGATTTAAGATACCACAAACACTCCTGCTGTCTGCCATAGCAGCTGTTAGTTATTTCCAGGAATGACATTAGTATAGCATATCAACAAGAAGATAAACAAAAACAGAAACAGGCTTCTATAAGGAACACTAGGGAGAAAAATCAATGTTTCTTTAAAGAAAAAAAACCATGAAATTTGAGAAAGAACATTTTTCTTTTCAATCTTCTCAGAGAGCATTTAGCCAGAAACTAAAACAAGACCCACCAGTACAAAAACTTAAGCATTTTACCTGTTATCTGTGAAATACCTGTGGAAGAAAGTAAGAAAAAAGACATAGGAGAAATCTGAATTATCAGAGACAAGTGGATATTTTGTCTTAAAAGTTATTTGAGGTTACTAGGAAATAATTGAGAAAAATCAGCAAACACTGAGTTTCTTAATAATGTAGGGGACTTGTAAAGTAACCTGGGACTAGCCTCTGTATGAGGACAGCTAGAGGTGCTGAGATACACACACACACATACACACACCTAAAAGTCATCTCATTCTCTTTTATTGTATATTGTATAATAGCAATATAAATTTTCTAATGCATCTAGCAACCTGTGAGAATAAAGGTGAAGTCTCTCTGGGAAAAAAAAATAACATCATAAATGAACTGAAATTATAAGCTTTACAATGTTTATGAGTATAATTTCTATCTATGTTGTTATGTATTTATAGATAGCAAAATTTCTGATATGTGTGTGTGTATATATATATATTTGTGTTCATGTTATAAATATGTAGTGCCTATATATAGATACATACAAAATGTAATTGAAAACCATGATAATTAATGAATACTAAAAGTAGAACCACAATACTCCCAGACAATATCCAGGTAGTGGCGCTGTCTAACACCGACTTTAAATAAGCTATGAATAACAATGTTGATAACCTGAAAGAAAGATTGAGAAAAAACTATGAGGACACATATTTAAATTTCTGTTGCCAGAGACAAAACAAATATGCAAAGAAAAGTGAGAGAAAAAATAAAGATTACTTTCAAAAGAACGTCAATCAGAGTATCAATTGACAATTCGACAGTGACAATGAGAGACACGAAAAGAAAGAAAGTCAGTTTTTCATATGTTTAAATAAAACAAGGTTCTGGAATTTAATATCCACTTAGTCAATAACTAAGGTGAAATGAAGACATTTTTGAACCAAGAAATCTGATATAATTCATCATCAGTGATCCTATATTAAGGGAAATTGTGGAGGACCTATTTCAGGCATGAGAAAAATAATGTCATTTGTAAGATTTATACACACACATATATGCATATATGTGTGTGAAATATATGTTGATATACGATATATATTAGCATGGAGTAAATTTATGTAAAGAATTCTAAAGTGTTTTATTGTGTGGGGGGGATAGTTAAAAATAAAACTTATATTAGACTTTGACTTGTTAGAAAGGTATGTTGGAAATATTGGGTAGCCATTAAAATTGTTGTATATATATCCCTATGACAGAAATAAAATTATAAAAATGCAAAGTCAGGTCATAAATGAAGGTATGAATGAAGATTTAAAAATTGGAAGCATCACATATGGAATAAGAATAAAACACAGTAAAATGGAAGTTAAAAAACACATTTATAAATAATCATATAAAATATAATGAATATACTCTCCAATAAAAATAAGATTATCCAACTTGATTATGTAAAGGAACCATAATATGCTGCTTATAGGCAACACATAAAACATACTGAAACAGTTTGTACATGGATAGAAAAACATACCATGCATAGAGCAGCCAAAATATACCTGATGTCATTGTATTAGTATCAAATAATACTTTATGGGAAATAGGATTACTAAACATAAGAAAGATACTTCATAAAGATAAAATTTTCAATTCACAGGGAAGCCGTAAAATTACCTATCTATATGCATTAATAAAGTAATAACATCTATCTAGACTAATAAAGAAGAAAAGAGAGAAGAATCCAATAGACACAATAAAAAATGAGAAAGGGGATATCACCACTGATGGCATAGAAATACGAACAATCATCACAGAATACTTTAAAGAGCTGTATGCACATAAATTAGAAAATCTAGAAAAAAATGGGTATATTCCCGGACACATGCATCCTCCTACGACTGAACCAGGAAGAAAGTGAATCCCTGAATAGACCAATAACAAGTTCCAAAATTGAGGCAGTAATAAATAGCCTATCAACCAAAAAAAAGCCAAGGACCACATGGATTTACAGCTGAATTCTACCAGAAATACAAAGAGGAGCTGCTACCATTCCTTCTGAAACTATTCCAAACAAGGGAAAAGGAGAGACTACTCCCTAACTCATTCTATGAGATAACAAAACCAGGCAGAGATACAACAAAAAAAGAAAACTTCAGGCCGTTATTCCTGATGAGCACTGATGCGAAAATTCTCTATAAAATCCTGGCAAACTGAATCCAGCAACACATTAAAAAGCTTATCTACCACGAGCAAGTTGGTTTCATTTATTGGCTGCAAGGCTGGTTCAACATACGTAAGTTAATAAATGTAATTCATAATTCATCACATAAACAGAACTAAAGACAAAAATTATATGGTTATCTCAATAGATGCAGAAAAGGCCTTTGATAAAATTCAATATCCTTTCATGTTACAAACTCTCAACAAACTAGATATTGAAGGAATATACCTCAAAATAATAAGAGTCATTTATGATAAACCCATAGCCAATATCATACTGAATGGGCAAAAGCTGGAAGCATTCTGCTTGAAAACCAGCACAAGACAAGGATGCCCTCTCTCACCACTCCTATTCAACATAGTATTGGAAGTTCTAGCCAGGGAAATCAGGCAAGAGAAAGAACCTGAGAGTATTCAAATAGGAAGAGAGGAAGTCAAAATGTCTTTGTTTGCAGATGACATGATCCTATATCTAGAAAACCCCATTGTCTCAGCCCAAAAGCTTCTTAAGCTGATAAACAACTTGGTATATTTCTTTTCAGGCTTTCAGATTTGTCTAGGATCAGATGGTTGTACATGTGCAATCTTATTTCTGAGTTCTTTATTCTGTTCCAATGCTCTATGTGTCTGTTTTTGTACCGGTACCATACTGTTTTGGTTATTATAGCCTTATAGCATACTTTGAAGTTTGGTAGGGTGATGCCTCCAGCTTTGTTCTTTTTGCTTAGGATTGTCTTGGCTATACAGGCCTTTTTTGGTTCCATATGAATTTTAAAATAGGCTTTTCTAAGTCTGTGAAGAATGTCAAAGTTAGTTTAATGAGAATAGCATTGAATCTGTATATTACTTTGGGTAGTATGGCCATTTTCACCATATTGATTCTTCCTATCCATAAGCATGGAATATTTTTTCTATTTGTTTGTGTCCTTTCTGGTTTCCTTGAGCAGAAGTTTGTAGTTCTCCTTGAAGAGATACTTCACTTCCCTTGTTAACTCTATTCCTAGGTATTATTCTCTTTGTAGCAATTGTGAATGGGAGTCCATTCATGATTTGGCTCTCTGCTTGCCTGTTGTTTGTGTAAAGGAATGCTTGTACTTCTGCACATTGATTTTGTATCCTGAGACTTTGCAAGAACAGAAAACCAAACACCACATATTTTCCCTTATAAATGGGAGCTGAACAATTGAATCACATGGACACATGGAGGGGAACAACACACACTGGTGCCTGTTAGGAGGTGGAGTGATGGGAAAGAGAGCTTTAGGAAAAATAACTAATGCATGCTGGGCTTAACACCCAGGTGATGTGTTGATAGGTGCAAGAAACCACTATTGCATATGTCTACCTATGTAACAGACTTTCACATCCTGCATATGTACCCCAAAACTAAAAATAAAAGTTTGATGAGAAAAAGAAAATACGCTTATATCTATAATGCATCAAGAACCTCTAAAAGTTGAAAATAAATATACTAAGTAAAACATACAAACATCTAGCTTTTTGGTCTCCTCTATGAGTTCATGAGTCCATGTGTTCTCATCACTTAGCTCCCACTTTTAAGTGAGAACATGCGGTATTGTGTTTTCTGTTCTTGAGTTAGTTTACTAAGGATAATGGCCTCAGCTCTATCCATGTTCCTGCAAAGGATATGAGCTCGTTTTTTTTTTTTCCTTTGGTGGATGCATAGTATTTCTTAGTGCATATGTACCACATTTTATTTATCCAATCTATCACTGAGGGACATTTAGATTGATTCCATATCTTTGCTTTGTGAATAGTGCTGCAATGAACATATACGCCCATGTGTCTTTATAATAGAATGATCTATCCTCCTTTGGGTCAGCAATGGGATTGACACATACAGGGAAATAACAAATGCTGGTGCCTTTTGGAGGGTGGAGGGTGAGAGAAGACAGAGGATCAAGGAAAATAACTAATGGATACTAGGCTTAAAACTTGGGTGAAATAATCTGTACAACAAACCGCCATGACACAAGTTTACCTATATAACAAACCTTCATTTGTATCCCTGAACTGAAAATATAAGTTAAAAAAATCCGGTTAACAGGAAAGTAAATGCAAGTGACCCTTAAACTTAGAAATATTCGACTTGTTTAGAAAAAGTTGATCTCATAGAAGCAGAGTAGAGTGGTGGTTACCAGTTACTGGGGTAATTGTGGGGAAGAGGGGCTGGGGACATGTTGGTCAAAGAATACATATTTGCAGTTAGATAAGAGGGATAAGTTCAAGAGATCAATTGCACAGCATCGTGACTGTAGTTAACAACATACTGTATTCTTGAAAATGCTGAGAG
>NW_012101446.1:253311-273166 GCF_000951045.1 Mandrillus leucophaeus
TACGGTGAACTTTAGAGTGAATGTGCTAGTCTCAAAATGGCTAAGCACACTGTATAATGTTCATATAAAAACTGAAAATAACCAAACATTCTATGTTTGTAATGCAGTATATTAGAAAGTATAAAATAACAGCCATTAATTATTCTTGCCAGACAGCAAGATTCAAAATGTGGAAAATTAACCTGGTTTCTTCATGAAATATATTTTTAGACAACATTGAGAGTTGGGAGCAGGGGCTTAAGAAACGTAGGTAATAAACACAGTGTATGGATGTGCGCCATTCATGCAAGAATAGGGGCGGGAGGGTGACACAGAAGAGAGAAGCTGGAAGGAGATGCACAAACATAGGTACTTCATCTTCACAATGTGGCACCACGTAACAGTCATGAAAGAATATTCTTTTTTAAAAATTATATTTTTATTTCAATAAGTTTTTGGGGAACAGGTGGTGTTTGTTACATGAATACGTTTTTTAGTGGTGATTTCTGAGATTTTGGTGCACCTACCATCTGAGCAGTCACATGGACCAAAAGACCCACAGGAATAAAAGGAAAATTATAAGACATTGGCAGATGGGTTATTTTTAATCTAATTCAAAACTCAGTGGCTCTGAATGAGAACATGTATTTGAAGTGGAGGAAGAGGCATGCATATTTTTCTAGGTAAAGAACTGAAGTATCTGTCTCTTAGTTTCATTTGCATTCAGTTATCAGTTTCATGATTGACACTCACTGGCTTACTTGTTTGACTTCTGTTTTTGTAGGATGTGTGGCCTACAAAATGTATGTTTTCCTTCTGTGGATTTTCTTCAATTTTTTTTTTTAAATTTTTGTAGGTACATAGTAGATATATAGACTTATGGGGTACATGAGATGTTTTGATATGCATATGCAATGTGAAATTATCACATTATGGAGAACGGGGTATCCATCCCCTCAAGTATTTATCCTTTGTGTTATAAACACTCCAATTATACTCTTATTTATTTTTAAATGTATAATTAAGTTATTATTGACTATAGTCACTCTATTGTGTTATCAAATAGTAGGTCTTATTCATTCTTTCTATTTCTTGTACCCTTTATCCATCCCCACCTCCTCTTTCTATGAATATTTTACCAGCAGTTTCTTAACCCATTTATGCCTGAGGTTGAAATTTTTTGAATTTTTGTATTCAGACCATGAGCAGTAAGATATAAATAACTCCCACATGCTTAGTGTTCCAATAATGGAACACTAGGCATAAAGATCCTATGCGATTCTCACTTTCCCTTTCTTCTCTTAAATTATACCTTTTCTACTGATGAAAATTATTTCATTAGTATACAAACACTTGATTATTTAGAATTTATTAAAACTAAAATTAGCCGGGTGTGCTGGCGGGCGCCGGTACTCCCAGCTACTTGGGAGGCTGAGGCAGGAGAATGGCGTGAACCTGGGAGGCGGAGCTTGCAGTGAGCCGAGATGGCGCCACCGCACTCCAGCCTGGGCGACAGAGCAAGACTCCGTCTCAAAATAAAAAAAAATTAAAAAAAAAGGAAAAATTTATTAAAACTAATGAACACCAGTTCTTAGTTTAATTTTATTTCTATTTATAGAAATTTATATTTCCACTGCTATGTAAATAACAAAAATGTTCAACTTTAAGACCATGACATTTTTGTCATATATTTTCTCAAAGGATCCTTTACATTTAAATCTACAGTCAACTTGGAATAAATGCGATGCTTTTTAACTAAAATCATTAATTTTATAACTGAGGTTCAAGCTAAATTATTATTAATAATAAAATCTCTTCTGACAATTTCTATTGTACAATATCAAACATTCTATTTCCTTGTAATGTGGTGGCTCCAGGCTCTGTGTTTGTCCTGTTTTCTCACATTCTGAAAGGCCCTGTCCAAAGGTGCTAAAGGAATCAGGCACGGGGCACACAGAGAGACTGCATGTGTTCTAGTGTCTTTGGAGCTCAGGTGAGTGTCAGGAAATAAATAAGAGGCTTTCACATTTTTGTGTATTTAGTAGAGACTGGGTTTCACCGTGCTGCCCAGGCTGGTCTCTAACTCCTGACTTCAGGTGATCCACCCACCTTGGCCTCCCAAAGTGCTGGGATTAGAGGTGTGAGCCACTGTGCCCAGTCTAATTGGGGACTCTTTCTTCCCTTGTATATCACTAAGTTATCCTGGCTCAGAGTCTTTACGGTATACATTTTATGACTTTAGTACTATTTTGAGGATCATTTGAATATGCTTTTAGAAGCTTTTGACAGAGTAATCAATACCAATATATCCTGGAGATATCCAAAATTATGGAATTAAAGAAGAAGATTTTTATTTCAGATTTGGGATAAAAATATTACAAAAATACCTCAGAATAGTGAAGACTAAGTACCGTTTTATAGATGCTAACTTTTCTGTTTCTTCAAAATTGAATCATGAATTTTTAAATCATAGATAAAGCCATATCAATTTATGGCCTAAAGCATGCATAAAAGATACGTAAAAATTAGATGCCAGCTTTTCATATTAAAAAGTCTGTATTTCACAGTCTCCACACAGGTATTTTTTTTCTTGTTTTATGCATGATTTAATTTAAATGGCAAAGTGAAACTTTTTAGATGCTTCTTTTTTCCTCACACTTCATGAAAGGGGCATTCTCTTTCATCCATCGTTTCACTGGAGTTGTTTGTTTGCTTTTTAGGATATACTTGGCATGTGTGCACCCTCCCTTCAGAGGGATGTCGGTAACATTTTTCAAAGGAGACAAAGAACACATTTAAAAAAAAAATTTGCTCATAGAGAAGGTACATCTGAATTATTGATAGGTTCACTCATTCAAGAGTTGGCCAGGGAGACTGTGGTTCCAGCGTCTGCTGGGTCCTGCCTCGTCCACCACTGCCAGTTGTTCTCTATCCTGCCAGAAATGCCAGCCTTGCTCTTTGGTCCTTTTTCCTGCAGGGCAATTTTTGAAAGCTTGCCTGCTTACTGACACAAAACAATAATCCCAACAGAGCACAAAATTCCGTGGAAATTTTTCATGAAGGGGTCTGGTGAGGGATTACTCCTAGCTGCAGGTATGACATGGAGAGAATAAAACAAAGCTTCTCTTAGTAAGTAGTCACAAGAATGGCTGCAGAGCCTTTCTCAGAATTCTTTTCCTAAGATACACGAATTAATGAAATCATTGAGTCATTGTATTGAAGTTCTGTTTTTGAGATTTGTTGTTGTTGTTTGTTTTTTCATTCTCTATCAGAAAGTTAAGTAAAATATTTATAAAGACAGAGAGGGGAAGAGAGACAGAGAGGGGAAGAGAGACGTAGAGTGGCAGCAGTGGTTTTGGTCTTTTGATGAAAAACATCAGCTACAACATACAACAGGATTTCCAGTAGTTGATGTTTCACTATGTCAGTAAATAGTTACACAGCCTCATTAAAAAAAATTTTTTTTGATAGAAAGTATTTCCTGAGATGTTGGTGTATTTTTGACTCATGGATGAGGCTGAAGTTTGGGGGAGGTTCAAATGCTCTTTGTCAGCTTTTATTTTCCCAAGTATCTTTGTCATGTTTGTATATTTTCCTCTCCCATGCTGGAGAAAGGGGGAGGGCATCACATCTCTGCGACAAAGAGTGGTGACACAATGACAAAGATTCTTTCTTTTCTCTGATCTTATGAGGCCGAGGGAAAGAAAAATATGCCACAGCTAATGTTTGTGAGGTACAGTAAAATTTAATCTCACTATATTTTCAAAAGTGCATAGAAATGGTTAACCATGTGTTATGAAACTAATCAAATGATAACCACCCTTCTTCATTTGTTTTCCTATGATTATCTTCTCCTTACCTACCTGAAATAAGGTATCTTCAATAAATATGAGTATGCTTTTAAAATTTTGTTGCATATGATTTGCTATTATTTTCTTTAGGATTTATGTGTCAACATTAATATACAACACTGGTAAGAGTCAGCCTTTTCAAGGAACTCCAATTTTGTAAATTGTCAACTGAGCATAATAAATATAAAACTGCAGTTTATAAAATGTGTGATAAAGTGTGTAGAGGTAAAATGTGAATACTTCCAAAAGAAGATGGATTAATGTATGAATAGGAATTTGATAGATATATATGTAATAAAGGAGAATAAAGTGCTAATTGTAGAAATTAGTTGCTGTCTATATCAGTATTCACTATACACTTCTTTAGTATTTTGTTACAATGTCTTCATAATGAAATGTAAGGCATACTTACATTGTCTACTGAATAATGACATACTACCTTGTCAAGATATTTAGACAGGGGACACTGAATACATTTTATTAAATGGTCATAAATGAGGTACTTACTATAACCTTCTTTAGTAATATTTCAACTAACAACTGAGGACCCAGGAAGATTGTAGATTTTTTTATTGACCACGTCAGAGGTGAAAAAACAGCCCCATTTTATGTGGAGAATTTTTAACCCCAAGTTGAACTTCACTCTGTATGTAAATAGAAAAACTTAATCATGTGGCATTCACCATTCTGAGAAAACTTCCTGAGGTGATTTTGAAGTAATGTACTTGCCTGGGGCCTTATGTACTCTGATTCATAAAAATCTTCCCTAGATTTCTGGTCCCAGCCTAGTTTGGAAAGAAAAAGGAAAAGTATTGAACTCTTGAATGGCCTCTTGGTATGCTTCAGTAAAGTTGTATTAGTGATCTAAGAAGAGAATATTTCTCTGAGATATTTTCTCCATGTTTCATGCATAAAAGATAAAGCTTTGCATGGAATTTTAAACTATTATAACTGTAATTGCCTGTGATTTTCAAGGAATTTACAAATAAAAATGTAGAAAATGTATATTCTGGTATCCAAAACAAGGTTTAATTAGGAAATCTTAAATTTCTAAAATGTTATGTGTTCGAGTATCTCATACACACACAATTTACAAAAATATGTAAAATGATTATCCAAAATGTTAATGAACACAGTGACCAGCTTTAAAGCAATTATCATGAATTAAAGAGAAGTCTCCAAGTCATGTTCTGTGCATATATAAACTGTCTTTTTGAAGGGCAATGCAGTGACAATGGTCCAGCCTCTGTGCAGTCGTGCAGAATGCTGGAAATAAAAACGCTGGCTTCGGGAGTTCTTTGTGTTGTGAGATGCCCACCAACAAGTTGCATTGCCATTGCTAGGGGCTTTCAAGAGAAATGTCACTCCTCACAGCAAGTGATGAGATTTGACATATGGCATCAAAGCATCATTAAAACTACACCTGCTGCAGAAGAGGCTGTGTCTTTCAAGAGAGTCTCAAGCAGAAAAGGTTACATTGAAAATCCAAAAGGCAAAGACTAATTTCTTTTCTTTGCAGACAATTAAATGCTCTAAAGAAAAAAAGTGAATTGCACAAAATTATGTAACGAAAAACGCTACTTTTACAACATATTGTTAATTTTTTTTACATATTTGTGGTGCTCAGGGTTATATTTCATACATGTATACAATGTGTAACGATAAAATCGAGATAATTAGCATATTCGTCACCTGAAACATTTATCATTTCTTTGTGTTGGGAGTATTTAGAATACGCTCTTCCAGCTATTTGAAAATGTAAAACAAAGTTTAAAAGCTTCTGTATAGCAATGGAAACAACTAAGTGAAGAGACAATCCACAAAATGGGAAATAATATTTGCAAACTACCCATCTGAGAAGGGATTGATAATCAGAATATATAAGGAGCTCAAATGACACTATAGAAAAAAAACTGAATCATGCAATTAAAAAATGGGCAAAAGATCTCAACAGACATTTCTCAAAAGAAGACATACAAATGGCAAACAGGCAAATGAAAATGTGCTAAATGTCCTTGATTATCAGAGAAATGCAAATCAAAATTACAATGACATATCATCTCACCTCAGTTTAAATGGCTTTTATCCAAAAGATAGACAATAACAAATGCTGATGATCATACAGAACCTACGGCAGCCACTGTGGAGAACAGTTTGGAAGTTCCTCAAACAAAAATTAAGCTACTATATGATCCAGCAATCCCACTGCTGGGTATACACTCATAGGAAATCAGTATATTGAAGATATATATGCATTCTCATGTTTGTTGCAGCTCTGTTCACAATAGCCAGAATTTGGAAGCAACCTAAGTGTCCATCAACAGATGAATGGATTTAAAAACGTGGTACCTATACACAATGGAGTGCTACTCACCATACGAAAGAATGAGATTCAGTCATTTGCTACAACATGAATGTAACTGGAGATCATTATATTAACTGAAATAAGCCAGACACAGAAAGACAAATATCACATGTTCTTACTAATTTTGTGGGATCTAAAAACCAAAACAATTTAACTCATGGAGATAGAGAGCAGAAGAACGGTTACCAGAGGCTGGGCATGATAGTGGTGGAGGTGGGTGGGGGGAAGTAGAAGTTGGGTGGGGTTGGTTATTGGGTACAAAAGTAGTTAGAGTGAATGAATAAGGCCTAGTATTTGCTAGCACAGAAGGGTTACTATAGTCAATAATAATTTAACTGTACATTTAGAAGTAATGAAGAGAGTATAATTAGATTGTTTGCAACGTAAAATATATAAATGCTGGAGAGGGTGAATACCCGTTTTCCATGATGTGATTATTACTCATTGCATGCCTGTATCAAAGCATCTCACATACCCCATAAATACATACACTTACTAGGTACCTGCAAAAAATTAAAGAAAGTAAATGTACAATGAATTGTTAACTATATTCACCATAGTTCTATAAGAGACTGGAATTTATTCTTCATATCTAGCTGTAACTTTTTATCCATTAACTAACCTTTCCCTATTCCTGTGCCCCTCTTTCCAGTTTATAATAACCACAATTCTACTGCCTACTTCTATGAGCTCAACATTTTTGGTTCCCCCGTATGAGCGAGAACATACAGCATTTGTCTTTCTGTGCTCAACTTAATTCACTTAACATAATGTTTTCTGGCTCATTTATGTTTCCTCAAATGACAGGATTTCATTATTTATGAGAGAATAGTATTTAATACTGTGTACATACCACATTTTCTTTATCCATTCATCTGTTGATGGATACTTTGGTTGATTCTGTATCTTGGATATTGTGAATACTGCTGCAATAAACATGGGGCTGCAATATACAGAATTCCTGTCCTTTTTTTTTTTTTTTTGGATGGAGTCTCGCTCTGTTGTCCAGGCTGGAGTGCAATGGCACTATCTTGACTCAATGCAGTTCCCACCTCCTGAGCTCAAGCGATTCTCCCCCTCAACCTCCCAAGTAGCTGGGATTACAGGAGTGCGCCACCACGCCAGACAAAGTTTTGTGTTTTTGGTAGAGACGGGGTTTTACCGTGTTGGCCAGGCTGGTCTCAAACTCCTGATGTCAAGTGATCTGGCTGTCTTGGCCTCCCAAGGTGCTTGGATTATAGGTTTGAGCCACTGCGCCTGGTCATGAATTCCTCTCCTCTGGATGTATACCCCGTAGTGGCAGCAATCCAGCATACTTTTTTTTTTTTTTTTTTTTTTAGCTTTATGAATGTTATGCTTTCTTTGCATCACTAGAACATGCAGTAAAACCTCATACAACTTATTCCCAACTCTGGATTTCTGTGAGAAAGATTTCATTTTGAAATAGCGTTCAAGGGCCTGAAAATGTCTGGTTATGCTATTTAGGTAAAATCTATATTTTCTACATTTTAAGAGCTTTTAACCCATGTTCCATATCATGCTTCCAATTATGGAAAAGAAGGCAGTATAATATATGATCATTAATGATATGACAATGGTTTACATGTTTTATCCTCTATTAACTTCCTACCTAGTAATGTATATACATAAAGAAACTATGTCAGAGTGGTTGCATAATTTATCCAGTCTCATACACCTAAAGGGGTAGATATGGAACTTACGTCCAGGTTTGCCAGACGTACAGAGCTTATTCTTGCTACTGTATGCTATGTTCTCTAGCTTACTCAAGATTAGACTGTGTGTATTAGATAAAGGAAATTAAGTGTTCGTCTTTAAGCTTAAATATCTTGAAGTGAAGTTTGCAGGATAAAGCATATTCAAAAAAAGAAAAAGAGAAACAATTTAGTATCTGCTGTGTATTATATAACTAGAACTGACAGTATGCACTGCCTCCGTCAAATGGAGAGAGCACAACAATGGGTTACTCAGGAAAGGCTCTTGGGGACGGTACTTGATATAGGTTAGAAGAATTGAAAAGATTTAAGTGAAAAGCTCACAGGACACAGTGGTAATGGAAATACTGTGAGCAACAAACATGGACATTTTTGCCTTCAGTAGAAGCAGTTCACTGAGCTCCCGAGATGGCTTCTGTCTCTGCTAACTATAGACCAAAATATACTTAATCTTTCTCTATAATGCCAGTGTAGCAAATTATCATTATATCAACCTCTTTGTATAGAGAAAACACATAATTTATAGAAACAATACATATGTTCGTAGTAAAATTTTTATATCATTACCAATCTTTCACCATTGTTAGCTATGCTTTGACTGTGACTGCTCCAAAATTCAGGTGTTGCCAATGTAATTGTATTAAGAGAAGGGGCGTTTAAGAGGCGACTAGGCTAAGAGAGCTCCTTCCCTGGTGAATGGAATGAAGGTCTCTATAAAGAGGCTTTACACAATGTTAGACTAGTTTGCCCTTCTGCCCCCTGCCATGTGAGGACACAGTGTTCCTTCTGACAGGTGAGGATGCATTGCTAAACGTGGCATCTTGGAAGCAGAGAGGAGGCCTCACACAACAACTGAACCTGCCCTGGTCTTGATTTTGGATTTGACAGTCTCCAGAACTGAGATACATAGATTTATGTTTTTTGTAAATTTACCCAGTCTATGGTATTTTGCTACAGCAGTGTAAATGGACATGGGCAGTTAGAAAATATATATGTATCAGTAAGGGAAAAATATATTTTCTACAAACAAAAAGTAATATAACTGTTCTAAGTGAAATCAAATTTAAATTTTCTACATCTTAGGAAGAACGAAGGATGCCTTTTAAAATATGGCCAAAATTGTAAGTGGCAGACTATGAAGAGAAAAGGTAAATTGAAATATCAACTCAATTGAAAAGGGTACCCCAAATTCTATACTTCAGAGCACACATAGAGAAATGACTATCATTGGTTCATTGAAAGTAGGGTTATTTGAGGATACACACAGTTTCAATTTACTCTGTATTCCATCATTTAAGCATATGTCTGGAGTGTTTACTACGTGCAGATAATATGCTAAGTACTAGACACAAAATGATGAGTGAAAATAGACACATTCCCTGATCACTACATGCAAATGTAGGTGGATGACAGAAATGAAATGTTAAAATCTTCCAAGCAAATCCAAAATGTAAAACTATGAAAAGTTTTTGGAAGCATCACCAAAGAAAACCAGAGGAACCTGATTTAATGTGGGTCAGATTGGATTTAAATTAAAATTCAACAGAGATGATACTGAAGAGAGAAAACACATGAAGACACTGATTTATGATGGAGAAATGGACATGTAAAGAAATTGAAGAGAATTTTTGTGGGAGCCAGAGAGGTGAGAGGGAGAGGGAAGCATTTTCCAGCTGCAGAGGCCAGCAGGGCCAGGTCATACCCTTCATCAGACAAGTTAAAACTTATGTAACTACATTGACATAATAGATGGCTTTTGAATTGATGGTTAATATAATCAGCTTTTGCATTTGTTTATATTTTTTTAAAGCAATCACTCTGGCTCCAGTATGGAGAATGGACTGGAGGGTGGCAGGGCTCACTGTGGCACAGATGGTGAGACCTGAGGGCTGATGGGGTGAAGGGAATGGTGGATGAACAGAAGTTATGAGTTCAAGAGATAAACCCAAGAGCTTCTCCTTTCTGGGAAAAAGGCGAAGAGCAGACACTTCTACCTCCCTCTCTCAGGGAGAGGGAAGGACAGGACCTGAGAGAGCAAATATGGAAACCTGGGGAGGTAAGGAGACCCGAGTGAGCCGCTGAGGGACGAAGGCAGCTGGGCGTAGAGAAGGGTCATCGCTCTGGGTGTGGAGGGCTTTGAGGAGAGTGCTTGCTCAGGTAGTGTTTCTATCTCTTCTCCTCCATAGTGACTAGTTGGAACTTTGTTCAATCACCAGTGAAAAGAGAAAAGAGCAGACAGACTGCATACCCATGAGGGCCCCAGGGCCTGCAATAGATACGGTAGCAATGGAGGGAGGCAAAGACCCTTCACAGCTTCCTCCTGTCTCCTGACAGGCCAGGAGATTGAGTCAGCAAGGAAAGTAAAGGACATGAAAGGTCAGTGCCTAGGACAATGCAAGAGGGAAGGAGAGCTTTTTGTAGTTCCAGTATCCCCTTTGATTGAAGACTGAAATCAAGAACCATCAAATTCAGTCTGTGGAACCATAAGGGCCACTGCCTGAACCACCAGTGCTACACCTTTAATTCATAAAGACTGACAGAGTGAGGCATTAAGATTTGTCCTTCCCCATGTCCCCAGGCCCTGTCCCCACCCCTGTGAATATGTAAACCACTAACATGGCTGATTCCTGAAAGGAAAAACTAAAGTCACATATGCAAAAAACAAACCAAAAAAGCCAAGATATTGTAAATATCTTAGCAACTCATTCTAGTATTTAAAGAATAGACAGTAAATCAAATATTCTATAAAAAATCAACATACACTAGATTAAAATAAAATATGAATTCATTAATATTTTGAAATAAGCCTTTATTACCTATGACACAGTGTAGGGTATGTTAACAAAAAGCAAATACAAATATTTATATTTTTTTAAAAAAGCAAATACAAATAGTATATATTCATTAAATAATTAAATCTATGTGATAACAAAAAATATAGAGCCAGAGGCTGTATTTGGGAATGTATCTCACATGTCATCAGAGAGAAATAAGTGAAACTATAAAAGAAAAATGTTAACAGTTATAAAGCCTAGAACTGTGAACACTAGCCTTTAGCATCTAAAAATAGGAGTTCCAGAATTAAAAGAAAATTGTATAGAGGCAACATTTGAAGAAATAATAATTGCCATAATTAGACAAAAAGAGACTTCTGAACAAAATTCACAGGGCTCTGAAAAAAACAAATCGAAAAACAAAAAAGAAAACTAGCAATAGAAAAATATATTCACAGAGTAGAAAGAGTCACATAACCCCAATTTCTTAGTTCTGAGTCTGGCATTAAGAAGACAGTAAAGTAGTATTTCTAGTAAGTAAGAATTTTGAAGCCAGATATTCATGTCTAGCCAAATTATATCTAGAAATGTCAGAATGAAATAATATATTTTCAAGCAAAGTCACAGAAAATTTATCCCACCGAGACATGCCGGAAAAAT
This sequence comes from Mandrillus leucophaeus, assembly GCF_000951045.1. Lineage (NCBI taxonomy): Eukaryota > Metazoa > Chordata > Mammalia > Primates > Cercopithecidae > Mandrillus > Mandrillus leucophaeus. The sequence continues at coordinate 264,674 of NW_012101446.1, forward strand.
ACTCCTGGACAAAAAGCTAATGAGCTCAGTTATCTACTCAAGATCTGAGAAGAAAAGAGATCCGGAACTAGCTAAAAGTATAAAGAGATAACTTGAACTATTCTTGACAAATTTCTGTAAGTTTTAAATTACATAAAAATTCTTTAAAATCAGCCGGGTACGGTGGCTCATGCTTGTAATCCCAGCACTTTGGGAGGCCGAGGCAGGTGGATCACGAGGTCAGGAGATCGAGACCATTCTGGCTAACACTGTGAAACCCCGTCTCTACTGAAAACACAAAAAAATTAGCTAGTCGTGGTGGCAGGTGCCTGTAGTCCCAGCTACTCGGGAGGCTGAGGCAGGAGAATGGCATGAACCTGGGAGGTGGAGCTTGCAGTGAGCTGAGATTGTGCCACTGCACTCCAGCCTGGGCAGCAGAGTGAGACTCCCTCTGAAAAAAAAAAAAAAAAAAAATCTTTAAAATCATGTAATGTGAAGTAACTGCATGCAAACATTTTAAAAATCTCTCCTAAAGGTTATAAAAAATACATAGAGAAACATGACTTGGTCATGAATGGGAAAATTTTATGTTTTAAATTTAATTTTTAAATTAAATTTAAATTTAATGCTGTTACTTTCTTTTTAATCAATGTGTGAATGTAAGGTGTTTAAAATATTTTTGGCAGAATATTTTGAAATAAAACAATTTAAAAATTTTTTTGAAAAGTAAATGACGCTGAATGGTCAGCGCGATTTTGAAAATAAAGATTAAAATTGGAGACATATATAATCACTGACTATAAGGTATAGTAACTAAAATTTTTGCACTGATACAGAAGTAGATCTAGAAATTAATTATATGACAGAAATGGCACAAGATGATAGAGAACAAGCAGCTTGCTGGTAGTTGGTGTTAAACATGAGACAACATTTGGAGAACAAGTTGGAAATTTATACTATGCTGTGTAGACTCCAGGTAGACTGAATTCTGAAAGATGAATAAATTTTTAAACTCTGTAGAAGCTTATTTCTGTGGCTTTGTGATAGAAAATAACTTAAAACCTACTATGATCGAGCAAACATTTTGTATCTATTTCTTCTTTAATGGTAATAATTTTTGTTAAAATGAAGGTACATTGGATACATTTCTAGAGGGGAAGTTTTTATAATGTCTAAAGCTAAAAAGAATCTATTACCTAGGAGATTTAAAAAAATGGGGTAAAAGTGCAAATAAAAATTCACAGATGAGGAACTATACTGTTTGTTGTAATTAGCTTAAAATAAAATAGTTTATAGTCATCAGAATGACAAAAATTTGAAAGAAGAATAAAACAATATTGATAAACATGTGCAAAAACAGGTACCTTATGCACTGCTAGTAAGAGGGTAAAGTAGCACAGATACTTTGTAGGACAATTTTGAGGAACATAGTTAAATTAAATTGGCACATACTGTCCCACCTATTAAATCCCGTGTGGTGCACTGATGCATGAAGAACGTTCCCACAGATTCCAAATATGTATGTATTAGGATGAGCATAAGAATAGTTTTGGAAGGCAAAGAGTTGCTAGTAACTTACTTGTCCACCACTGGAAAAATGAATAAAACAATGAGGCAGACACATTCTGAGGAAGCAAGAAACTAGTTGTTCACAGAGAAATATAATGACTCTTAAAAGAGGTTCAATTACAAGAAGAAACGAGATAAAAATTATACCTCTAAATGTTATCTTGAACTTGCACAAAAATTATTAAGAAATCCCAATATACAAAAATTCAAAGGATATGTGCTAAATGCATTAAAATAACTGACAACCATGATGGCAGCCAGCAAATGGAATTGGAGATAAAGAGAACAATATGTGATACTTAAAAAGAACAAAAATGCTTCCACCTATTCACAGCAAAGCAAAGATTTGCAAAGTTAGAGGAGCAAGGAAAAGAGACATTTTTACTTATTTATTTTATTTTTAAGACAAAGGCTCGCTCTGTTGCCCACACTGGAGTGTGGTGGTGTGATTTTGGCTCACTGCAGCCTCCGCCTCCCGGGGCAAGCAATTATCCTGCCTCAGCCTCCTGAATAGCTGGGACTACAGGCGCACACCGCCATACCCGACTCATTTTTGTATTTGTTTAGCTGGGATTCCTCCATGTTGGTCAGGCTGGTCTCAAACTTCTGACCTCAAGTAATCCACCCATCTCAGCCTCCCAAAGTTCTGGGATTACAGGCATGAGCCACCATGCCTGACCAAAAGACATTTTTAATAGAGAATATCCTGCACTGTCTGAGGCTACTCAGAAATTGGTTAGGATCTGGGCTGATCAGGAGCCAGAGAATTTATAAACATGAGAACTATCAGTTAAATTAGCAAGATCAATCTCCATGAATTTATGAGGTTTGGTTATTTTTGGAATAGTCTGAGGAACAATGGGAAAATAGGCAAGCTTTTGTGAAGTGCTGATAGGAAGGAAGACACATATTTTAGTAGTAAATGTTCCTGTTACCTCAAATTTGTTTTTGCTTTTTCACAAATGCTCCTAAGAGTGTAAGGTGGTGAAATGGATGAGAATTTTAGAAACAAAGCGTCAGCATGTGCAGTAGTTCTGTGGAGAAATTTAAGACAAAAACACAGAAAGCCACCGTGGTAGGACAATGAGGACATGGTAGCATGACAAAACTGGACACAATTCAGGTCGGATGACTGTGGTCACGGCTATTTCTGCTGAAGTGTTTGGTTGTTATAAAACAGGGAAATGTATGTTGTATTGGTATTCATTTTGATTGTTAAACTTGATTGCTGTCACCCTTGTGACTATTGTCAATACCAAAAGGCCATAGTATAACCCACATCAAGTCCCAAAATAATAGAAATAAAATAAAAAGTCAATTAGAGATTTAGTCTAACAGAAGCATAGAGTAGATCTAAATAAAAGCATTCAAAGTGTCCTTAAAGGGATATAATATGTTGTCAGCCTAGGGAATTTAGCCGAAATTTAATAGAAAACACGAACTTATCTAACAAAAAAATGCAAAGATAAATTTTTCTAAAAAAGAAATCATTACAAAAATAGAATTCACAGAGCCAACACTGGTAGTCTGTGTAAGAAAACAGGGATAAAGACTTGATCTTTCTGGTTGCAGAGATCAATTCATCTTTCTCGGAGTCAGATATATTTGGATGTTATAACTTAATGCCTGTAAATATTTGAATTGTAGCCTACTCCTCCCACTGGCCCATTTTATGTTTAAAGTCATTAAAGAGGACTCTGATAATCTGCCTACATATGTAGATGTTAGAGAGAGAATGTGCTGGGCAAACAGGATGACTGGTTTATTGTTAGGTCTATTTATCTTTGTAACAGATTGAAAGGCATTTTTAATTTAGACATCAATCTTGAGTCTTGGCTAATGTGACTCTCTCCTGAAGAAACAGGGCTATAGTGCAGATGCTGACTCAATCAAGTTTCTCAGCTCTCTGGGATAAGGCCAGACTGTGACTCCCAGCAAATAAATTTGGGTAATTGCCTTATGGCAGTTCTCCTGGGAGACAGCCATCACTTTTCTCCTCACCTCTCTCAGTTGACATCCCACTGGCATTGGAATACACAGTACATTTTCTCATCTTTAAGAGCTCTTACAAGAATTAATGACAGAACAATAATTATGGAACAAGTATTTATTCTAAATAGGCTCTTCGCCTAAAATTACTTAAGATACTGCAGTCAACATCATTTAGAAGAATAAAAGAAAATGACGTTAAGTGACTTGATTAATGTCATAAATTGTTCTACTGGAAAGGAAACAGTTCTGATGTCACTAATATTTCTTATCATGAAGAAATATATTGGTCAATTATGCTTCTAGCCAAAATGGAGTAACAGAAACTAGATTTACCCTTCTTCTTGAAACAATCTAAAACAAAAAATGTTGTATAAAATATATAAAACAATGGTATGCAACACACTGGACACAGTGACCCTTAGAAACAGACAATAAAAAAGGCAAGTCCTAGAATTGCCACAGTTACTCTTTGAGAGTTTCCCAGTTTGAGGGCAAAGAGGGTGTATTAGTTTTCTGTGGCTGCTGGAATCATTCCCACCAAATAAATGGCTTAAAAGAACTTAAATTTATTATCTTACATTTCAGTGTTTTAAAAGTTCAGTCTGGCCCTTAGAGCTATAATCAAGGTGTCAGCAAATCTGCATTCCTTTCTGGAGCCCCTCTAGAAAGTTTGTTTCCCTGCCTTTCCCAGCTTCTGCAGCCTTCTTACATTCCTTGGCTTGTCGTCCTTTTATCTTCAAAAACCACAACTGTGGGTCCAGTCATTTCCACACTGCATCACCCTGACCTTCTTTTCTGCCTTTTTGTTCTTTATTATAAAGACTTTTGAAATTGCAAGACTTCCACCCAGAAAATCCAGATAATGTCACTCTTATAAGGTCAGATGTTCAGGAACCTTATTTCCATCTACAACCTTAATTCTCATTTGCTGCGTATTGTAGTGTATTCACAGGCTTTATAGATTAGGACATGGGCATCTCTAGAGAGCATCATTATTCTGCCTACAGCAGAGAGAAAACACAAGCAGAGGCTTCAGCCTCTACAAGTTCAGGAGATGTCAGCTGAGAGTCTAAGGAGAACAAAGTATTTTAGGGTTCATAGGATAGGTGATGTATAAGAGAAAACCACAGGGAAAGAATTCTGGATGTCAGCAGAGAGCTTCCCTTAGCTATTACTCTGATTAATATATGCGAGTAAACTGCAAGGTGCTGGAGACAGAGCCACTCTAAAGTGTGAGACCTGATATCACAGAAAACCTGGGTCAGGAAACATTGCCTAATCCAAGTATCTGAAGAGTAAGACTTAAAATACTTGGAGAATTTGATAGAATACACAGAAGGGTTTTTCCCTCAATAATGGAGAATAATTAGCCCTCTATTGTCAAGTACTGAGATACCATTGAACAAATCTCAAAAGCAAGACCTAGAAATGTCATACATTTTTGATATGGTTAGGCTTTGTGTCCCTATTGAAATCTCATTTTGAATTGTAGTTCCCATAATCCCCATGTGTTGTGGGAGGGACCCTGTGGGAGGTAACTGAATCATGGAGGTGGTTTCTGCCATGTTGTTCTCATGATAGTGAGTGAGTTGTCATGAGATCTGATGGTTTTATAAGGGCCTTCCCCTTTTGCCTGGGATTCATTTCTCTCTCCTGCTGCCATGTGAAGAAGGACGTGTTTGCTTCCCCTTCTGCCATGATTTTAAGTTTCCTGCGGCATCCCCAGCCCTGCAGATCTGTGAGTCAATTAAACCTTTCTTTTATAAATTACTCAGTCTCAGGTATGTCCTTGTAACAGCATGATAATGAAGTAATACAAATATCTTTTCTTTCCTTTTTTTTCTGAGACAGGGTCTCTCTCACTGTCTTACCCAGGCTGGAGTGCAGTGGTGGGATCTCAGCTCACTGCAGCCTCTGCCTCCCAGGTTCGAGAGATACTCCTGCCTAAGCCACCTGAATAGCTGTGACTAGCACGACGTGTCACCATACCAGGCTAATTTTTGTATCTTTTGTTTGCCCAGGCTGTTCTTGACCTCCTGAGCTCAAGTGATCCTCCCGCCTCAGCCACCCAAGGTACTGGGATTACAGGCCTGATCCATCATGCATGTCCCAATATCATTCGGTTTCTAATTAATTCCATACTAATTAAGGTCAAGTGTGTTTATAGGAACATAAAAATACCTATCACTCAATAAAGTAATATTCAAAATGTATGATATTTAATCATGCATTAAACTACAATGAGTAGTAGAGAAAAATCTACAATGGATAAGATAAAAAAATGTAATGAATATCATTGATGTCGTGTTAGATGTACAAAAAGGAAAGATTAATGAGCCAGGAAACATAACAATAGAAACTTCCAAATTAAACACAGAGAAAAAAGAGTACAAAAATGAACAGAACCACAATGAATATCAGGATGACTTCAAGCAGGCTAATACACATTAAATTGCATTCTCAGAAAAAGGGTGGTATAAAAAATTTGGAGAAAGAATGGCTGAAGTTTCTCAACTTTGATAAAAACTATAAAGTTGCATAACATAAACACTAAATGAGCCCCAAGCCCATTAAAAAGGAATAAAATTATACGAAAGCAAGTCATAATCAAATTGGTGTCAACTGATAAAGATAAGCTTAAAAGCAGACATAGGAAAAGAACAACTAGAGAAACAAACATATAAAGTTATCAGTTTTCCTTGTTTGTTTGCTTGCTTATATTTTGGTATCAAAATCACGAAGAGATAGTGAAGTAATATCTTTAAAGTATTAAGAAAATGCTTAGAATGTTATACTCAATAAAAATGTATTTTGAAAACAGTGATGAAATAATATATTTATGCACACTAAAAGAATTGCAACCCACTCTAAAAGAAGTGCTAGAGAAAGCCCTTTAGTCAGAAAGAAAATCATAGCAGATAAAATAAGTATCTACCGCAGCAATGAAGGATATAAAAAATGATAAAATGTAGGAATAAATATAAATATTTTTTCTATTATTCAAATTTCTTTAAAAGGTAATTGCTTAAACAAACGTCATATTTTAATGTAGTATGTGTTTTATAATGTATATAAAAGTAAAACGCATGATAATAAGATAAAAGCTGGGATGGAAAGAATGGTATGTTGTAAAACTCTCATACAATCCACAAATAGTATAAGCATTCAAATATAGACAGTGATTAAAAATGGCTACTTTAACGGCATATCTACAACCATCTGATCTTCAACAAAGCTGACAAAAACAAGCAATGGGGAAAGGATTCCCTATTCAGTAAATGGTGTTTGGAAAATTGCCTAGCCATACACAGAAAATCGAAACTGGGCCCGTTCCTTACACCTTGTACAAAAACTAACTCTAGATGGATTAAAGACTTAAATGTAAAACCCAAAACTATAACAAGAAAAATCTAGGCAATATCATTCAGGACACAGTCACAGGCAAAGATTTCATGATGAAATCACCAAAAGCAGTTGGGATAAAAGCAAAAATTGACAAATGGGATCTAATTAAACTAAAGAACATCTACACAGCAAAAGAAACTAATCCCAGCACTTTGGGAGGCCGAGGCGGGCAGATCACGAGGTCAGGAAATCAAGATCATCCTGGCAAAAACAGTGAAACCCCTCTCTACTAAAAATACAAAAAATTAGCGGGGCGTGGTGGTGGGCGCCTGTAGTCCCAGCTACTCGGGGGGAGGCTGAAGCAGGAGAATGGCATGAACCCGGGAGGCGGAGCTTTTAGTGAGCCAAGATCGAGCCACTACCCTCCAGCCTGGGCGACTGAGTGAGACTCTGTCTGAAAAAAAAAAGAGAAAGAGAAACTATCATCAGAGTAAACAGACAACCTACAGAATGGGAAAAATTTTTGCAATCTATCCATCAGACAAGGGTCTAATATCCAGAATCTACAGGGAACTTAAGCAAATTTACAAACAACAAACAAAAAACGTTAAAATGTGGGCAAAGAACATGAACAGACACTTCTCTAAAGAAAACATTTATGCAGCCAGCAAACATGAAAAAAAGCTCAACATCGCTGATAATTAGAGAAATGCAAATCAAAACCAAATAAGATAACATCTCATGCCAATCAGAATTGCCATTATTAAGAAATCAAGAAACAACAGATGCTGGCAAAGTTGTGGAGAAATAGGAATGCTTTTACACTGTTGGTGGGAATGTAAATTAATTCCATCATTGTGGAAGATGGTGTAGCAATTCCTCAAAGATCTAGAACCAGAAATACTATTTGACCCAGCAATCCCATTTCTGGTTATATACCCAAAGGAATATAAACCGTTCTATTACAAAGGTATATGCAGGCGGATGTTAGTTGCAGCACTATTCACAATAGGAAAGACTTGGAATAAATCCAAATGCCTATCAGTGATAGACTAGATAAAGAAAATGTGGTACATATACACCATAGAGTACTATGCAGCCATAAAAAAATGCGATCATGTCCTTTGTAGGGACATGGATGGAACTGGAAGCCATTATCCTCAGCAAACTGAAGCAGGAACAGAAAACCAAACACTGAATGTTCTCACTTAATAGTGGGAGTTGAACAATGAGAACACATGGATGGAGAGAGGGGAACAATACACACTGGGGCCTGGTTGGGGGTAGTGTCGGGGGAGGGAGAACATTAGGGAAAACAGCTAATGCATGTTGGACTTAATACCTAGGTGATGGGCTTATAGATGCATCAAATCACCAAGGCACACGTTTACCTCTGTAACAAACCTGCACATCCTGCACATCTACTCTGTAACTTAAAAATAAATGTTTCTTTAAAAATGCTACTTTAACCATTGCCTGGAGAGAGAATATATGATAATAGGTTGTCCTTTTATTGTGAATTAATAAATTTAATTTCACTTTTAAAATAATGAATTTGTTTAATTTTTCTATCTCTAAGAAGTTCATTTTTATTGGGTGATACTGTCA
>NW_012101446.1:273216-286606 GCF_000951045.1 Mandrillus leucophaeus
TGTCCTTTGTAGGGACATGGATGGAACTGGAAGCCATTATCCTCAGCAAACTGAAGCAGGAACAGAAAACCAAACACTGAATGTTCTCACTTAATAGTGGGAGTTGAACAATGAGAACACATGGATGGAGAGAGGGGAACAATACACACTGGGGCCTGGTTGGGGGTAGTGTCGGGGGAGGGAGAACATTAGGGAAAACAGCTAATGCATGTTGGACTTAATACCTAGGTGATGGGCTTATAGATGCATCAAATCACCAAGGCACACGTTTACCTCTGTAACAAACCTGCACATCCTGCACATCTACTCTGTAACTTAAAAATAAATGTTTCTTTAAAAATGCTACTTTAACCATTGCCTGGAGAGAGAATATATGATAATAGGTTGTCCTTTTATTGTGAATTAATAAATTTAATTTCACTTTTAAAATAATGAATTTGTTTAATTTTTCTATCTCTAAGAAGTTCATTTTTATTGGGTGATACTGTCACGGAAGCAAATTTATCAAAGGAACAGATGCTCAACTTGAGAGATAGCCATTTGACAGCTTAATGTTGTTTCTCTCAAGTAGCTTTGCAGTTTGCACTATTTTTCTTCCTCTTGCTTTTTTTCCTCCTTATTCATGTTATTATTCCAATTTGTTATATATAGCACATCTCCACTGGTGTATAATCAACATATGGACAGGCCTTTGTCGATTTTATTTACTGCTATATCCCCACCTATAATAAGGCCTGGCTGATAATAGTTATTCAACAGATATTTGCATTATCTTTTATGCCTGCATTTTATTATTACTAAGTGAATTAGCTCTTTAGAGCTTTCCTTTTTCAAAAATTGATCTCTAAACCTTAGAAAACATAGAAGTCAGCCTGATTAACATCAGCTACTTCTTTTTTCAGTCACATAGCCTGTTGCTGTCTAGGCCTACATCTCTTCATTGAGGTGTAATTCACAATAAAGCTATTTCTCTCTTATTTGTGATGATGAGATGTGGGAAAAGAGTTTTCCATTTTTTTTGCAGATATGTATATAATCATTCCAAGAGATTGTTTCATCAGAACTCGGCTGACAGCTCCAGGTTTGTGAGTGAGATGTAAATCATCATATGTCCAGGTTAGCTGCTTCTCTCCTTTACAGCCTTTCTACCAAAATCTTTCAAATGGTGCTTATGGAGGCTGCTGCTTTTTTCTGAAGGTTTCCTCTCCTCCTCTCTTTCCATGGTTCCTTTTCTTTTGCTTTTGTTGAGGCTCCTTTTTTGACTTGAGAGCAAGAATCTTCAGTGCATCAATAATTTTTTCTTTTAAATCTCAAGACCAATCCCTCTACAGAAAGGAGGTGTGAGATGTACCTCAAAATAGATGGAAGAGAGGAGCTCAAGAAATCCCCTATTTCTGGGGATTAACTACTTTCTTCTATAATATCATAATACATGCATTCCTAATTTGGTAGAATTATTTTAATGTAAAAGTGGTATGTCCATGGTTTCTCTGATGTCATTTTTCTGAAAGCTACTTGTCCTACATTATGCTCTCAATAAAATCACAAAGTCTTTGCCAACCAAAGTTTCATCATCTTGGATTTGTCTTGGTTGTGTGGGTAAGGTTAGAGGTCAGCTGCAGAAACAAAGATAACATTATGACCCCCTTAATCATCTCCAGTGTATGATTTCAAATCTATGTATGTATGTATGTATGTATGTTCTTTTGAGATGAAGTTTCACTCTTGTTGCCCAGACTGGAGTGCAATGGTGTGATCTCGGCTCACTGCAACCTCTGCCTCCCAGGTTCAAATGATTCTCCTGCCTCAGCCTCCCGAGTAGCTGGGATTACAGGCATGCACCACCACACCCAGCTAATTTTGTATTTTCAGTAGAGCCGGGGTTTCTCTATGTTGGTCAGGCTGGTCTTGAAATCCCAACATCAGGTGATCTGCCCGCCTCAGCCTCGCAAAGTGCTGGGATTACAAGCGTGAGCCACTGCACCTAGCCTTCAAATCTCTTTATAAGCCTCATTGTCAATCATTTTCACTTGGTTTTACCAAAGAGGTTTTCTTCTGTTTCCCACTTATATGTAATTAATTTATACCTTTTCATAATGATTCTCAAATATATTTTATTAGGAATAATTTTCTTTTCTCTTTCGCAATATAATTTTTCAAATCCAAATTCATTTGTCCTTCCAGAAGGCTCTCGAATACTCTGTCCTCCTTAGTAGTTCGTCCTTTTTGTAACCAACCCCCCACTGTAGTCTCTTTATCAGAGTTTCTCTATATTGGTTTGTTTTCTTGGTATACTCGATTGATCCACTAGCTCAATTGCTTATTTAAAATGACAAGATTAACAGTTTGGGTAACATGTATTTTTCAATGCATTTCTTTATTCTGAAATCTCACATTGTTCTCTTAACCATGCCTAGCATTTGTCAAAAGAGGTACTGGAAAAGAGAATGAGGCTCAATTAAGGTATTCACATTATCACAAAGAAAAAAACCATATAATTTTAGATTGTAGTTACCATACATAATATATAATGCATTTCAGCTCAATAAACACATATTTCTCTGAATATATCCTGATAAGACATATTATTATGCATTTAAAATTCTTTCAATGTAAAGGTAATGGATTCAAACAGCATGGATACAATGCCTCTATCTCAATCACGATAGATGTTTCATTTTAATGTAATTTCTTTCCCTTCAAGATACTACAATTGAAAATAAAATGAGCGGGTGACAGGTGCTTCTCTCTTACTCCTCCAGTGCTCCTTTGCCATTCCAGCTGAGCAATCTCATAAAAATGTCAGCTCTCCACTGGCAAAGCATGCTGCACCTGCTTGCCATGTGCTTAGTGACTACTAACATTTATATATCACTGTATTCCAAGTCAAATAAATTGATAAAATGCAACTCAAAAATGCACCACATTGCATCATTAATGCTTTTTAGGTAGAAATGTTTTCTTTCCCAGTCTTAAAACAAAAGGACCATTTCTTATTCTATTCAGTGAAAACAAGACCACTTCAATATTTAATTTGGAAAATGGCACTAAAAATATTAAAATAAGATATATGCACTTAAACAGACAACCTAAGACTCTTTAGCTGCTTTAGTATTGTGTACTACCGCCACAGAATATGTTAAACCTGCTAAGATTTTCTTCTCTACTAAGGCTCCTACAAGTTAATAATCTGTCAATTCATTCAATTTCCATTACAGATGTAAGAAGCTGTAGGTGATACTGGGAAAGTAGCATTAGCACACTGATGTATGCAAATGGTGCTTTGGCGGTGCCTTTTGTTTTCATGAAAATTTTACCTACTTGCCATCTGATTTTGTTTTTTAGACTCCACTTGCTTTCATGTAACAAATGTTTTACACAGTCAATTTATCAGCATTATATGAGAAAAAATGTTTCTAAAATAATAAGAAAGACATATTCTTAAAAACTAATAAAATAGATAACACTGAAGTTAATTTAATTTTTTTTAAAAGTGAAATAGATAGTTTACACTAATATTTTAAGTCTGTGCTTTGAGTCCCTTATATATTGGGATATTAACTCCTTGTGAAATGTATAGTTTCAAATATTTTCTTCTATTATATAATTCTGTTTTCACTTTGTTGATAGTTTCTTTTGCTGTGTGGAAGATTTTTAATTTGGTGTCATCCCATTAGTCTATTTTTGTTTTGCTGCCTAGGTTTGTGATGTCATATTCACAAAATTCTTGCCCAGACCAACTGCATGAAGCATTGCCCTTGTGTGTTCTTCTAGTGCTATCATAGTTTCAGGTCTTACATTTAATGTCTTACTCCACTTCTAGTTGACTTTTATATGTGAAGAGATAAGGTTTAATTTAATTCTTCTGCATGTGGATACCTAGTTTTCTCAAACATTTTATTAAAGAAACTCTCCTTTTCCCAGTGTGTATTCTTGGTATTTTTGTCAAAAAACATTTGGCTGTAAATGCAGTTTATTCTGGGTTCTCTGTCTTGTTGCATTGGTCTATGTAGCTGTTTTTATGCCAATACCGTGCTATTCTTGTTACTATAATTTGTCTATTTTGAAGTCAGATAGTGTGATACCACTAGCTTTTGCAAAAATAATAATAATGATACTAATAACCTAATTTAAAAACAGGAAAAAGACCTGAATAGGCATTTCTCAAAAGAAAATGTACAAATGGCCAACAGACACGCAAAAAATACTCAACATCACAAATCAAAAATGACAATGAAATACTACCTCATCTCAGCTCAAATAGCTATTATCAAAAGACAAAAAATATATATTGGCAGCAATATGGAGAAAAGGGAACAGTTATACACAGTCAATAGGAATGAAAATTAGTGTAGTCATTATGAAAAACTCTATTCCTAAAAAAATGAAAAATAGAAAGTACTGTATGGTTCTGCAATCCCACTGTTGGGTATATATGCAAAGGACATGAAATCAGATGCCCTAAATAACTGCTTTCTCATGTTTATTGCAACAGTGTGCACAGTAGCTGAGATATGGAATTAACCTAAAAGTCCATCAGTGGTTGAACAGATAAAGAACATGTGAAATATATACACAATGGCATATTATTCAGCCTAAAAAAACAATGCAATTCTGCCATTTGTAAACACATAGATGAACCTGGAAAACATTATGTTATGGGAAATAAGCAAAGAAATACAGATACCACATGATCTTTCACTGATAGGTAAAATTAAAAAAAAAGTTCATTTCATTGAAATAGAGAGTAAAATGATGGTTCCCAGAGGCTGGGGTTTTTAGAGGAAATGAGATAGGGAGATGTTGGTCATGGAACACATAGGTACAGTTGGACAGAAGTAATACATTTCAGATCTTTGTACAGCAAGGTGACTATAGATAATGACAATATATAATATTCTTTAAAAATGTGAAAAGAATGAATGTTATGTGCTCTCAGCACAACAATGATAACTATGAGAGGTAATGTCTTTGTTTATTAGCTAGATTTATTCATTGTATATATACTCCAGGATGCCATGTTGTATACAACAAAATCATACAATGTTATTTGTCTATAAAAAAAAACCATAAAAATACATTCATGCTTTATGTCTCCTGTGGAAAGCCAGAAACTTTTTTTCCTTAAAGACTGCCATATTATTTCACAGAAAGGCTGCTGAAGGCATTTTGGGTGTCTCATCACATTATTCTTACACAGTCAGGATGTGTGAATTTTGTGAGTTTTCCTTTGCAGTCTTTTCTTCTTTTCTAATAAATGTCTAGTCAATATCTCCACGTAGACATCCCCACCAAATTCTAAACCAGAGAACACATACACAGGGGGCTGAAAGAGAAAACAAATGAAGAAGGCTCCTGTGAGAATGGCCACACTTTTCCTGGTGGGACATGTGCTATTTAGTATTTTCATAAAGGGGCAAACACCCAGTGCGGAAAATTTCCATTTCATATGTCAACAATGATAGATTAGTAATAACTGCCTGGAGATACACTTTAAGATAGATCCTGAGTCTGTGTCCACAATCAGAGAGAAATAATGGCCAGATCAATTTACTAGTCTGTCAAACTTTATAAGCTATAGTAAAATAAATTTTGTTTTATTCAGCCTACAGTTGCCAAATGATACATGCATTACTTTTACATCAATGGAAAATTTCCAGTAAATTACATTTCTAGAGTAATCAGAAACTGATGTACCATAGGCCCTGGTTTGGTTTGCAGGTTCTATCATGTATTAACCTTTACACTTAACTTAATTTGAAGTTTACCCCTTGTCAAAATAGAGAAAATGACTCAAATTTAAGTATTTATGGTGCAATCATTTTAATACACATGTGTTAAATGTATATTTTATATTTTTTATTTTAAAATAGAATCAGTAATTAGCTGATGTTACTCCATGTTATTTTTTAAATATTAGCTTTCTTTTGCTTAAACATAGTAGATACTTTTAGTGTTGAGAAGGAGATTTTCAGTGTGATATAACCAGTTAATATTTTTTAAACAATTCTTTATTGAGGACTGATAAAGATAAATTACAATAATTTTTCTTTCCATAAAGTAAGAAATGTACAGTTGGCCTTCCTTATCCCTCAGCCCTTCATTTGCATCCATATATTCAACCAACCTTGGGTAACAAATATTCAAAAATAATTAAAAACAATACAACAATTTAAAAAATTAAACTGATATAGTATCACAACTATTTATACATCATTTATATTAGGTATTATAAGTAATCTAGAGATGATTTAAAGTATATGAGAGGATGTACGTAGGTTATGTGCAAATATGCTATTTTACGTAACAGACTTAAGTATCTGCAGATTTTTGTTTCCTTGGTTTGGGATATTCCTGGAAATACTTCTCCCATGATACTACTGAAGGATCACTGTATAACTTTCATGAGCTGGATGCATTTTACATTGTTTCTGTAAGAATGCATTATTTCAATGTCAGAATCAGTTATATTTCAAATAACTACATAATCCTGGCAATGAAGTTGTGATTAATACAAGCTTTGGGAGTAATTATTACTTTTTCATTTAACCAGATCAAGGATATATAGAAGCGTAAGGATAATTCTTGGAGATTCTTGTATATTTGTTAAATAGGGAAATTACCTATCTTAAATAGTTTGTAAAGTTAGGCTTGACTGTGCTTTATAGCTAAACAGAGATAACAGACTGAAGAATAATGTTTATCAAATTATTTGGCTGTTACTACATTTTCATTACTGTATATATTAAGACAGAATAAATAAGTTTAGGACACTTTCAAAAAGCTTTACTGTGTTTGCAAATTATCTTCCTGAAATGAGTCTACTTCTTAATTTATCAAAAGTTTCTATTAGCTATTCATAAAGTCATAAATATTAGCTTAGATACATATATAGTTTAAATTATATTTGCTCACTGTTCTGGCAATCTGCTATAATTGTATCCTTACTATGTGGTGTCCCTTATGTTTATCAAGTGATAATGTATTATTATAAAATAAAATACATTTTTCTTACTCAGCATTTTAAAAACTTTCTTCTCTGGTATAGAATGAATGATGCTGAATACCTCAGTTAGAAGAGGCTACATAAAGAACTCCAAGGATGTGTGTGTGTACATGCATATATGTGTGTGCACATATGTGTGCATGTGAATGTGTGTGTGTTGCATGGGTATATGTGCTTTTAGATCAATCAAATATAGGATAACATTCATTCACCACAAAAGTGTTTTCTAATATATGCAAAATCAGAAGGAACAACCCATTTAATAGTGTTTTAATACCAAAAAGGCTCTCTATAAGTTTAATTTAAAGTTGTCTTTTATACAGTTACGTTTTTATTATCTTTCATGACTTATCAGAGTATTATCTATTCATAATTTCCCATAATCCATATAAAATATTACTTTTTATTTGAATGAACTTTTTTGTTCTTTGCATCGTCTTTTAGGTTATCTTACACATTCACATCACGGTAAATATCTCAAGGTCGAGACTTAGATTACTTACTTGTATGTTTTCTGGTATTGCTGCATAGTGTTTTACACAAAGGTGGCATTCATGCATTTTTATCAAAATAAATAATAACAATTAATGGAATATGAAATGCAAAATAAAATTTTGTTTACTAGACTGTAAATGCCTGTAAGTAACTTTATAAAAAATGATCATTTCTTTGATAATTCAGAAGGAAAAGACATGGGGTCTATATGTTTGTGTGTATTTGTAGGTATGTGTTTGTTACTACTGACTTTTCTACATATAGTACAAGTGACTGACTTGAATGCTGATCTGAATCAAATACCCGTCTGTTAGAACATTTTAGATAGGTTGTATTGAAGCTTTAATTTTAAAGCTGATCATTTCAATTTAATATGAAGTCCATACTTATATTCTGGTGAAATAAAGGCACCAAATGGTGTGTAAAACCCAAAATTAGTCAGAAGAAATTTGGCAGTGAGAATAATGACCTCACAGATTGCTACAATTCAAAAACTTTAACAATCTACTTCTTCCCTTGGACATATGTAATGCAAATGTTTGGGAAATTACAATAGTTTGTGAGTGCCAAAGCTTAATAAATGAAGATTGTCAGATTTTAATTATTCTATAATTTTTCCAAATGACAATCCATGTTTGCCGCTCAGTTTTCTCAGAGGAAAACAGTAATCTCTTTAAAAAATATTTATCTTGGAAGAAGAATCCTGCTGGATGTAAATGTTCTTTCTGTAAAAATACCTATGATTTGACATAGGTCAAATTTTTGCACTTCGCAATTTTTTTCAGTGGGTGTTACCTTGACAAAATATACTCAAACTGGAATGTACGGCTCATCATACTAGAACTGAAGACACTGTGTTTCTGGGGTTGCCTCTATTTACATGTTAGCTCTTACACATTCAAACTTCTAAGCCAATTCTTTTCCTTTCTACTTTTATTTTAGGTTCGGGAGTACATGTGCAGGTTTGTTGTGTGGAGAAATTGTGTGTCGCTGGGGTTTTGTGTACAAATGATCCTGTGATCCAGGTAGTAAGCATAGTACCTGATAGTTTTCCAACCCTCGCCCCACTCCCTACCTCCCACCTCTATTTGTCTCCATTGTCTACTGTTCTTATCTTTGTGTCCATGAGTACCCAAAATTTAGCCCCCACTTAAAAATGAGAACATGTGGTATTTGGTTTTCTCTTCCTGTGTCAATTCGCTTAGGATGATGACATCCAGCTGCATCTATGTTGCTGCACGGGACATGATCTCGTTCTTTTTTATGATAAGCCGTTTTCTTTCATGTCCTAAATATAATATTTGATTAGAGAAGGCACTGTACAGTGGTGATTAGTACTATGGTCTTTGGACTTCAAAGTGTTGAACTCAAATCGGCTGTTACTTTACATGAGACAAACTTAGTCTCACAATCCTTATTAATTTTTTAAAATTTTCTTTCTTTGATAGGCATCACAATAATCACTACAAAATGTTTACTGTGCACTTGCAGTGAGGCGATGTGAGAATTAAATACACCCAGATTAATGCTATTATTATTATTCTGTGTAATTAATTCCTCTTCCAGCTAGATCATTTCACGAGGATACCTATTTTGGGTAATTTTTAACAACCGTCTGGACAAGAAGCTAGGCAATGTTTAGTATAAGCCTCCTTAAGCCCTAATCAACAAATTTTAAAAAAATGTGTGGTATGGCTGGAGATTCAAAAATAGAAGTGCATTTTGTTCATCTTCAAAAACATCAAGTCAATTTCAGATTTGCTTCGCAGTCATCACGTCTGTCCCTTGTATATAGCCTGTCAGTTTCCCATAACATAAAACACAAAATTAGTGACTGACAGCCCTTGCATGGCACATGGATAACAGTGTATTTCAGATTTAAAATGATATCATCCTCCTGAACTTTGCATTGAAACTTGTGGTGGTCCACATGGAATTGACACAAGCAAATGCTGATCCATTATTTCACCTTCTAAACAAAACGTCTTGACTTTTCTTTTCTGGGTTGGAAAATGTAGACTTTGACTATTACTGTATTCGCCTGAGTAGAGAGATCAAGCGGTGTGAGAAAAAAAAAAATTTCCAAGATAATTTTTGAAGGTGGAAGTGTCATGCACTGTTCTTTTATGGTGCTTAGAATGGAATTTTTGTGACTCTGCAGTTGAGATGTTTTCATGAGGGACTTTCCGTGTATTTTCTCTTTCTGTTCTTCTCTGGAATTTTGCAAATTCTAAGATTGTTATAGAAATGGATTTAGCCTCCATCTTCACATTTGTGATAAATGAACCCCTATTTTGAGGATGATTTTGCACATGTGTCTCAGACAAAGCTCTTTTATCTGGCGGATCTGTAATCAGAAACTTTCCAGTTCGGGCTATGATATTTGAGGGGAGAAGATAAAAATCAAGATGATTTGGAGAAGAGAAATGCTCCATATTTTCTTTTTGTCCCCGTCACAGGTTGCCTAGTAGACAGAGAGCTCCACCTATCACCTTCAGAATCCCGACATCATGTCTCCATGAGACCACAGGCCCCTTGCAGCCTATGGCTGAGCCTGGGTGAGGGTCTAAGCCAGGCTCTTTCCGTGAAGATATGACCTCACCTGCTGATCTTTTCTTAGACTGCCTATTAGGCTAGGACACTTCCACCTAAAATATATTTCTTTCCCTCAGAGTCAGATTAAATCATGGTCTGATGACTCTTTCCTTTTCTCTGTCCCAACTCCATTTATTCTCACAGGAATTTTTCCTGATGAAACCCTTGCAACTGTAATTCCATTTTTGTGTCTGCAGATCAGAAGACTGGAGAAATAGCATAGCTCATCTCTTTATTGTTCAGCTCTGAATAAGTGTTTAGATCACCATACTCTTCAGTTGATGGTCCATTAAAATTTTTGGTTCCTGGCCTGGTGCAGGACTCACTCCTATAATCCCAGCACTTTGGGAGGCCGAGGTGGGCAAATCCCTTGAGGTCATGAGTTTGAGACCAGTCTGGCCAACAAGGCAAAACCCCGCCTCTACTAAAAAAACTTGACGTGGTGGCATGAACCTGTAGTCCCAGCTATTCAGGAGGCTGGTAGAGGAGAATCGCTTGAACTCAGGAGTCAGAGGTTGCAGTGAGCTGAGATCATAGCACTGCACTCCAGCTTGGGTGACAGAACGAGACTCCATCTCTAAATAAAATAAAATAAAAATAAATAAGTAAAATTATCCTGCAAGTCTCCATTTTCATTGGATTTAAGTATTAATTTTTATTTCCCTTAAAATCATTCTGGTTCCCCACCACTATATGCTACTGTTATTTTATTGTACTTAATCTATTAGTTTGATTATGTTCTTTCTAAAAATGCATTTTAGTCATGAGTTTTTTTTTCTTTCCAACTATTTTTCAATTTTAGTTTTGTAAGAAATCATGTGTTATATAAACTCATTGTATTTCTGTTTCATTTTATTTATATTTTTCAGACATAGCCGTGCTGTAATCTATATTTCTAAGTGCTTGCTTTCTCATATGTCCAGAATGTATACAAACCAACTGCTGTCTATCTTTTTGGACAATCAAGTTGCCCTCAAATTTCAAAAACTAAAATTACAGTTGTAATAAAAATCTTTGTACTTGTTCCTTTATAAACAGGAGTCAGAAATTGTTGAGATACATTCTCTGGAGCACAATTTCTAGTTCATAGGCTCTGCATACACACTCTTATTATCCTCCTGAATTGTGCCCCACTTTACACTGCTGCCAGCTCACCACGAGAATTACAAAGTCAGCACATCTCTACCCTAGAAATCTAATTAGGGAAAGCGATTACTCATTGAAATTTTAATTTTTTTTCTAATCACCCCCAATTTTAAGCATTTTCTTATATGCTTGTGGCTTTGTGTGTTACAGTTTCTAAAATTACATGCTCATATTCTGTGTTCATTTTTTTTTTTTCTAACTGGGTTGCTAAGTTATGTATTGATACTAGTGATCCTTTAAATATAGTGCTAATATCATGTCTTCTTTTAATATACACCTATTATCCTTAAGTGTTATTAAATAAACCTTACCAAACATGTGTTATGCCTTCTATAGTTTTTTGTTTGTTTTCCTCATAACACTTGCTTTGTCTTATCAAATGCCTTTTCTATATTATTTAAGTATTTTTTCTTTCATTTATTAATATGGTACAAGGGATATCCTTACATTGAACCCTTCTTGGAATCCCCAAAATAATCTTTAGTTTATATTTTGTGTATTTTAATACAAAATTTGAATATTCTATGGAGTACTATTTTGGGAATTTTTGTGTCTATCTTCATACATAGAGTGAACATATAATTTATTTCTAAGGTTTTGTAGTTTTCTAATTTTAGAAATATATTTATACAGTGTCATTAAATGATCTGGCCAATTCTTCCTTTGTTTCTATTTTCTGGAAAAATCATCAAAAAATAAGAATTAGTCATTCTTTGAGTGTTTACCTAAAATGACATGGAAGCTTCATTGAGATGGGGATATTTGAGCGAAGACTTGAACAATTCCTAGAGACTTCATTAAGTACATATATGGAGGATGAACTTTTCATGAGGAAGATGGGAAAAATAGCTAGCGGGAAGGTCACAATTCGAGAGGGTCCTTAATGTAATCAGTGAAGACCAAGAAAATTAATGTGGCTGGAGCTTAGAGGGTAGGAACAGAAGTATTTTATGGTGTGTGTGTGGAGGTGGGGTGGGGGGGTGTTCTAGGATCTGCATATCCTAGAATGCATATTACATAAGTCATTCTAGGATATTGGGATGTGTTGGCTTTTATTTTGCATTAAATCGGTGTGTGCGCATAGGGACTTTTTTTGAGGAATTGCTTAGCTATTGCTTTGAGTCACCACGGAAAAAGGGACAACTCTTGGCCAGTAATTATAACAGTATAGGAGAGGAGAGATGGTGGATCAGATTAGCCTTGTAGTCACACAAGTGGTGTGAAGTGTTTAAATTCTGGATATATTTTGAAGGCAGTGCTACCAGGATTTCTGAAGAATGTATATATGATATATGAGAAACATAGAGGAGTAATGGGGGATATGGGAAAGTCTTCTGGGAGCGGGTTTGGTGAAACAAAGAAGAGTTCAATGTTTGAAATTTGAAATTTGAAGATAATAATTTTGATGTTTGACCACAGACAAAACTGAAGCATGAACTGGTCCACAAAGACGTATTTATGGAGGCTATTCCAGACATAATAGAGAGTAAACACAAGGATTCGGATATGGACTTGTGTGTGGGTGGAGGGAGTAGCCATTTAGGCAAATTTGTCATAATCAAGATAGCTGTGTGTCACCCCTAGCAGGGTGAATTAGGGGCACTATAGTAGGAGATAACATCAGAAGGATGGTATGGTATGGCAGATTATGAAGAAAGGCCATGATTATAAACCAAGGTCATATAGCTGGAGTTGGAATTTTTTTAATCATAAAGTATGAAGGACAGAACAGAGATTTGGTCACCAAAGAAACATTAACACAGAGAAAGTAGACAAGATGGAGATCAGAAGGAAATGAAAACATCTTACTTAATTGGATGCAATAAAGACTTCTTCTTGACCAAAGTAGAGGTAATTCCTTGAAATTTAGAATTGACACTACCTTAGACTTCTTCCCTTATTAGCTGATAACTGTTCCACGGATACATAAATGTATTGATAAAGTTATCTGTAGGGTTCAACAGTATTCTCAGATGAAAGATAATTTGTAGAATAATTTTATTTTCATTTCCTGATTGTTTGCCATTTACAGTGACAGAGTCAGTTTCTGAATGAATGGAAATGTCTCAAAGATCATGCATATGGATAGTGTTTCTTTTTCTTAATGTTGCCCATTATTTTCCCATTAAAGAACAAACACTTGGCAGA
>NW_012101446.1:288426-289852 GCF_000951045.1 Mandrillus leucophaeus
GATGGCTCTTGGATAATGATATCTTTATGCTTGGTGTTAGGGTCTTGAGTTTTATTTCTGGCTCACTTGTTGACTGTTATTTTATTTTAAATAAGTGTGTATCATTTGTCATTCCATTTTCTCCAGTGAGCGTCACCGTAAATTAAATGTCTCATTTTTTTCTTCCTCCCCAACCACAGTCCCTAACCTGGTTTCCATTCAAACATTCTATCTCTGTCATTGACTAATGCGTTCTCATATAATCCATGCCCAGAGCCTCAGTGCCGCTTTTGAAGCAGCTCTAGGTATTTTACATATCTAATCATCAATAAATTATATTGATTATTCCTTTAAGCCTGTTTCTCTTCCTTTCTATATGTCTTTTTCCTTCTTACAGCCACTCATCTCATCACTTTGGATCTAAATTATTATAGTTAATTATTTTTTATTCTATGCATCATGTTACTTATACAGCACAGTGGGAAATACTTTGCCCTTCCGCTTTGTACCAATTGACATTGCTCCTAAAGCCTATCATCGTGTTGTTTTGATGTGCTAGATAAATATATTTTCCTTGTCTTATTGTTTTCTTACTTCCTCACCTTCTTTGACACCTCAAAAGCTCCTGGATCTAATATACGCATCACTCCTTTCTTCTTTGCAGTATTTTATACTTTTTGAAAATGAATAATAGGCTAATGTTTAAAAAGGACTTTCATTAGATAATTTAATGCTTATTGTGGCATATTGGGATCAAATGGGATCAAATTGTCATCACAGATGTACAGGGCTCCAAATTCTTACCAAGTGCAACACTTATTAGCATTAGCAGAGGATTCAAGGAAGGAACAGGGAGATTTTACCAGCATAAAACTCTCAGAGGCCTTTGAAACTTAAGCTGCAGCTTCCAGCTTCAGATGCAAAGTGTGGCCCACTTTGCGCACTGAGATGTGTTCTGGCTATGGGAGGATGAGTATTCTTCAAGAACCCGCCTAGTGCTGAGTCTGAGGCCCATCAGTTGGCATATTTTGCTAGTCGTGCAGCCCAAGCTTATCTACGTGGACTGACTCCTAGCAGCATGCTAAAGGGAGAGTGGGTGAACCTCGCAGGGATTCCCATTTTATCAGTGAACTCTTTTAGAATTACCATCTCGTGGTAAACTAAAAAGGAGACTCACCTTTAGAAATTTTACAAAATTATTTTTAAATTTTCTTCATGTGCCACCTTAAGACCTGCACTGTATTGGTCTGCTCCCACCGCCATCCATAACCTACAGACTTGTATCCATTAAACAAGCCAGGCAGAGAGGTCGAACCTGCTAACATCACGCCTAGAGTGGGATTTAGTACATAGCAACACCAACCCATGGTAACTCCTTCATCTGCTAGTTAGTAAAATCCTATCAGACAATATTACAAAATGTACTACTCAAAGGTCAAACTTTGTA
>NW_012101446.1:290607-299954 GCF_000951045.1 Mandrillus leucophaeus
TTGTCCTCAAACCAGTTAGGATGTTATGTTGCCTATGTGTGGTAGCGGTTATACAGATTTCTTGTACTTGAGCTCAAGGTTAGGAGTGGGGCAGACTAGTGTAGAGGAGTAACTCTATCACTTACTTTCACAGGCACCATAGGCAATTTAACTTACCTGTGTCAAAATTTAATACATTTATAACTTAATAATATGATTTATACATTAATAAAATTGAGATAACTGTGTACATTATAGGTGCTTTCAATAAATAATGTGCAAAGTGCAGTAAAGCACAATGACACTTAAGAAATCTTAGCCATTTTAAAAGTATATTCGTATGGGGGGACAGTAATTTACCTTTTAAGGCTACTGGTGTTTTTCTCGGCTTATTATTTTTCATTTCTTTATTTGTCATTTATCTTAGTCAATGGACCTACTTTTACAAACATAAATGTATTGGAAGACCATTACATAAAAGAGATGAAAGGAAAGGGTTCTTGCTTTGCTAGAAGCCCAGGGCCAGGGTTACTTGTTGCCTGTGTGGGGGAGAAGGGATGGGAGCTGTATGCAGTCAGAGATCCCACTTCTTCCTAAGGATAGGGATCCCACAGCGCTCTCCCCCCAGAGACATCTCTATTGAGGAATCCATGGATGTACAGTTTTCCCTCGGTATCCTCAGGGGACTGGTTCCAGGACTCCCAAGAATACCACAATCCACAAATGCTCCAGTCTGTTACATAAAACGGTGTACTACTGTATTTACATATAATCTACGCACACACCCCCATATACTTTAAATCTCTGCAGATTACTTATACTATTAATACCTAAATACAAAGTAAATGTTCTGTAAATAGTTGTTATACTGTATTTTTAATATTTTTACTTCTTTGTTGTATTGTTATTTTTTATCACATTTAAAAAAAATATTTTCTCTCCGTGGTTGTTTGAATTCGAAGATGTGGAACCCGTGGATACCGAGGACTGGACACAAAAGACCAGCGTTATTTATAAGCTCTGCTCGTAGCAACTGCTCCTGCATCATCTCCGCTCTCACATTCTCAGCTCATTTTATTCAGACATACTGATGATCTTACTGTTCTGTGAACACTCAAGGTGCATCTCTGTCTTCTCTTATGTCATTCACTGACCTCTTGTTCCTTGTCAATCAATCTTTGTAGTCTGGGTCCATACTTGTCATTAGATTTCAGCAGAGCCGTCATCTGAGAAAGGCCAACTCAAGCCCATTGGCAGAAGCTCTCACCACGTTTCAAAACATACTAACCATGTCTCTTCCCGTTTACTTATAGGATGGCTCCTACCCTCTGCTGAAATGGTCTAGTTTGTTTACTGTCTACATCTCCTCAGCTCCATGTATTCCAGTACTAGCACTGAAAACAGTGGCTGAAATACAGTAGCTGCTCGGTAAATATTTTGGTAAGAATGAACGATAATTTACTGGGCCACAACTATATGCTAGTCACTGTTTCTGGTGCCGAGATAGACCAGTAATCAAAACAGTCACTGTTGTCCTCATATAGGTCAAAGACTGGTTGAATAAAAATCACGGTGGAGAAACTGCAATGTGTAGAAAGTATATCACACAAGACAGGCATTTGTTGTTTGTTGTTTTCCAAACTGACAACTGATTCTGCCTAGACATAGACACTGGCCAGCTACCAGAAGAGTGGAGAAATAATGAAATGCCCAATAACCTTTAAACAAGATAGAAATGTGTATGTATCTGAAAGTATTAGCATATGTTGAAACAATACATTTGCTGATTGGAACACATAATACTGCATTAAGGAAAATGTGACATAGTAATTTGTATTATTTATTATGTATCTGTGTCAAAATAGTCTTTGAAATGAAATATAACTTATATGAATAGTAATATATTTTTTCTAACTAAAGCTATGTAAATTTATCTGAGAATTTATCACTGTTTTCTTTTTTCTTTATTCATTGTGTGTGTGCGTGTGCATTTGCATGTGTGTGCACGTGTGTGTGTGTGCGCGCGCATGTTCATTAACATGGTCTTAATGAGAAAAGAAATGGTTGGCTTCCATAAAATGATGCTCTTGCCTGGAGAAAGACTAAACATCTAGACAACTGCTAAAGTACCTATGATGAAACAGAAGTGGAAATTTTCAAACAGAGTCCAAATATTTAACAATTAATCTTCCTTAGTAATTACATTGAAAAAGTATATTGTTAGCAAAAATGTCTAATGCATATATTAAAATTTTAGCTCTCATAGGATTTTCTATCACTACTTTCTGAGAAAAAAAAATTTTCTACTGCATGTTATTTGCAGTTGTCTTTTCTTTCTTTCTTTCTTTCTTTCTTTTCTTTTCTTTCTTTTTTTTTTTTTTTTTTTGAGACTTAGTCTCACTGTCACCCAGTGCAGTGGTATAATCTAGGCTTACTACAACCTCTGCTTGCCAGATTCAAGCAATTCTCGTGCCTCAGCCTTCTGACTAGCTGGGACTACAGGCACACGCTACCACGCCTGGCTAATTTTTGTATTTTTAGTAGAGACGGGGTTTCACCATGTTGGTCAGGCTGGTCTCGAACTGCTGACCTCATGATGTACTCGCCTCAGCCTCCCACAGTGCTGGGATTACAGGTGTGAGCCACCACGACTGGCCTATTTGCCATTTTCTTCTAATAACATGCAACCACTCTTTTCTGCACACTTTCCCTTAGCATTTGTTATTTTCTGCTCTAATTTCCTGTTTAATCATCTTGCTCACCTAATGGCTGTGTTCCTAAGTACAGACAAAAGCGACGATTATCTCTTTTGAGATTTAGGGAGCTGAATCTTCTTGCAATAACTACGTTAGACCTAGGTGAATTACTTCTACCAGGATTAATTTGAGCATTTCTTTGGTAACATGGAACTTTTCAAAGTTGAAGTCAGGACAATAGAGATGGACAATAGTGAGTACAGCTTTAATATGTTAAAATTGTTGGTTGTTACCTAGATATTACAGAAAATATTTATTTCTTCTGTATTGGAGTGAGAGTTAAATGTTTTCTGTATTTCTCAGTTCCTTAAATGACAGTTAAAATAAAGGAAACAATTGTGTTCTTTATTAGGGAGATGAATTAAATTTTGTAGATTTTGAAAATAAATATCAAATGGTTATGCTGTTACTTTTCTAACAGGAGCCGTATATAAAGTGGAATTTTAAAAGATATTTATAGTGGACATTTAATTATATAATGGTGTTCAATTATTAAGCTTTGGTAAGATATCATCAAAGTTATTAATTTAGCATCATTTGCATACTGTCCTAAATTAAAATTCATATGTTGGTAATTAATTCTTTGACCAGCAGTTTAAAAAGTTAGTCCACGGAAGTTTGGTTCAATTTTAGAAGATCTCCGAACTGTTAAAATTTGATGAAAATTTTCCACTGTGAATATCGGGGGGAGATGGTGATGCTTCAGAATTTCAAAGAGTTTCATAGTCCCCCCAGTTAATACACACGTTTAAACACATATAAATAGGTAAGCAAAATAAAATTGAGAATTAGAAAAATAACATTTCCAAGCAATTTGATAGTTACAAAAATATTTTATTTTCTCTGCATCCATGTATTTTAAACTAAATATTGTACTTCCTTAACTTTTTGCCTAATGTGTGCCAATAATAGTAATTTACTATTTTTAATCATTTATGTATTCATTACTTTATTTAAATGGCTCACTCAGTTTCTGTATGTCAAACACTCTTTTCTAGAAGGTACGAATAAATAGTTTGTGGTCTCAGCACAAATTCTGAGGGCAGAGACAACTGATAAGCCAATAACCCTGGTTTAGAATGATGTGCACACAATCACAGCTATGCTGAGTGCAGGGTAAGCAAGTTTTGTAAATTAAGAAATATTTAAGACTTTTTAAATATTAGGTAGAAAATGGTGGGTAGAGAGGAGAAATAAAGGAAGAACATTCCAGGAAGAGCATGTGAACTACAAGCAATAGGGATTTCAAAATAAAAACTGATGGTTTCCAGTAATTTAAAGACTTTGAATACACGTTGGTTTTTTGACAAATCAAAACAGAAAAAAAGTTGAAAAATGGAAGGGTGGAAATTGCAAGTACTAACAAATACCAATCTGGGAATTTGTGTCTATGATCATTTCAAGAGGTAAGAACTCTGCTAATGATGACTGTTATACATAGGAACAAATAGATGCTGAAAACTGATGATTTAGGAAAACGCTTCGGTTCAGTTCTCTTCAATACTCTATGAGAATTGCTTGTTATGATTGGACTTCATTATACAAACAAACTCCGTGTATATGGTCATTGCACAAATCTCGTAGAATACACCACACTTAATAAAAATATATTATCTAAAATATTTGTTTTTTTATATGACTTTTTGTCAAAACTTTTACAAAACTCTTTAAAAAGTATTAAAACACATAATGACAATTATGATCAGCTTTGACTCCGATTTTTGTTGTTGATTATTGTAGGTCTATAGTAATTATACTATCTCAGTACAAATATTTTTCTTAATGTCCATATCTCTATTAAATGTTAACAATTTGGAACCAGATAGTTTTCTGACTAAGACGTCTACATTATGACAATGATTCTTATTACCAGCTGTGACTCTACTTTTTCAGATATGTGTTTTAATATTTTTGGGTGGAGTTGCATGAAACAAAAGAAATTATAGGTACATTCTTTTTCTACTTTAAAAATATAATACAATATAATGTAAATATAATAATTTTTGAACTAGATACTGACCAAATATTTTTACTCCATTGCTCTGTAGAAGCAATCGGACAAAAGCTCTGTCTCCCTCAGACATCAATCATCAAGTAAATTTGTCAGCTAAAATCTGCAGCAGCATTTCAACAGTGCAGAAAGAGAATAAATTGAGGAATCTTGGGTTTGTCTTTAACATCATCATGTAACACTCGAGACTATAATACAGTTTTATGTTTTAAATTCTATACCTTTCCACAAAGCATAGTACAACATATTCTGTATGAAAATCATCAATTTTCAAATGTCATAAAATGTGAACTGCTGTTACAAATACAAAAACAAGCAAACAAAAAACAGAATTTTGCTCTTAAAAATGTTTTGGGATTATTGCAAGTCTGTCATAATTTTGCTCTTTCCGTACTAAAACTAGTCTCAATGTTCTTCTATTTCTATTAATGTTCTTCTATTTCTATTAAATCCTAACACGTCGGAACCAGATAGTTTTGTGGCTAACCAGATAGTTTTGTGGTTGCAACAATCACAGTTACGACCAGCTGTGACTCCTTATAACTAAATCTACAAAGAAAGTTACACATTATCTTCATTGGAAGATTTCAATTTTATTAGTAATGTCTCATCCATGTTTACAAGGGAAAATTAGTAAACTTTCTTTACTTATTTCAGTTATACACTATATAATGATAGATCATAAAAACCTAAATGTGACCATTTTTGCAACTTTTAGCTTGTTTTGGAGGTTAATGCCACACATATCTTACAGATCTTTCAATAATATTTCAGCTCTTTGCAGTAAATATAGCCTTGGATAAAACACTTTGCAAAGTGCCACATTTCTGTGATGGTTCTATTCATGTTGTCAGTGAAAATATTTAGTTATATCTAAGACTTATATTATAATATTGGTTGCTAAAAGCCCAATTCTACCATATATGCATTGAACTCTATAATCTTTTTCATAATGTTTTGCTTTGTTTTCAAGAGTAGACATTTCTCATGTATTCTATAATGGTAATCCCCTTTGAGAGTAACTGAATGTCAATGTTGAGATCTGTCTCCTTGCTCTGCCATCTTATTCGTTCATGTTAAAAGTTTTCTGTCATTTGGAATAGCATTCTTCAAGCAATTGATCCAATCTCTTTAGCCAGCCAAACACAAAAACAATACAAAATAAAATAAAATGCCACATAATTAAAATTTAAATACTTAAAGGTAGCAAATGAGACACAGGAAACACATTTCATGCATTCTCTCTATGCAATGCGCAGTTGTCTGTCTAATATACACCTCAAGCTCAGATCGCTCCTTTTTATTTCAGATCTATATTTTTATTTCCACTTGGATATGTTATAGACACTTTAAACTCAATACATCCAGGTATTCTCTCCAAACTTAATCTTAATTTCATGAACATTTACAAGCAAAAGGAAAACAATCCATTCACCTGAGGTACCCAGGATCTTGGGAACATTTTTGACATCTCCCATGGCAATTTGCTTTGCAGGCAAATGAGTCCCACCAATTATTTCATAGATACAAGCTTCTCTCTGACACCACTGCTACCATCTTAGAGGAAACACGGTTTCCTCTGAGTAGTTCTGAATATCCTTTCAGTAGATCAATCTGCACACATTCCGTCTTGTTTCTGTCAATGTTCTCATAATTCAGTTATGGTGATTTTAAAAAATATGAATGTGTCTTCATGAAAAAATGCTCATCATCACTGACCATCAGAAAAATGCAAATCAAAACCACAATGAGATACCATCTCACACCAGTTAGAATAGCGATCATTAAAAAATCGGGAAATAACAGGTGCTGGAGAGGATGTGGAGAAATAGGAACACTTTTATACTGTTGGTGGGACTGTAAACTAGTTTAACCCACCTCGACCTCCCAAAGTGCTGGGATTACAGGTGTGAGTCACCGCACTGGGGTTTTCTAAATACAAAATAATGTTATCTGCAAACAGAAACAACTTGACTTCCTCTCTCCCTATTTGAATATCCGTTATTTCTCTTGCCTGATTGCCCTGGCCAGAACTTCCAATACTATATTGAATAAGAGTGGTGAGAGAGTGCATCCTTTTCTTGTGCCAGTTTTCAAAGGGAATGCTGTCAGCTTTTGCCCATTCAATATGATATTGGCTGTGGGTTTTTCATTAATAACTCATTATTTTGAGATATGTTCCATCAATACCTAGTTCGTTGACAGTTTTTAACATGAAGGGATGCTGAATATTATCAAAGGCCTTTTCTACATCTATTGAGATAATCATGCGGTTTTTGTCATTGGTTCTGTTTATGTAATGGATTACATTTATTGATTTGAGTACATTGAACCAACCTTGCATCCCAGGGATGAAGCCGACTGGATTGTAAGGGAGAAGTTTTCTGATGTGTTGCTGGAATCAGGTTGCCAGTATTTTATTGAGGATTTTCACATCAATGTTCATCAGAGATATTGGCCTGAAGTTTATTTTTTTTGTTGTGTGTCTTCTCAGTTTTGGTATCAGGATAATGTTGGCTTCATAAAATGAGCTAGGGAGGAGTCCCTCCTTTTCAATTATTTTGGAATAGTTTCAGAAGGAATGGTATCAGCTCCTCTTTGTATTTCCAGTAGAATTCAGCTGTGAATCCACCTGATCTTGGGCTTTTTTTTTGGTTGGTAGGCTATTAATTACTGCCTCAATTTCAGAGCTTGTTATTGGTCTATTCAGGGATTCAACTTCTTCCTGGTTTAGCACTGATAGTGGGTATGTGTCTGGGAATTTATCTATTTCTTCTAGATTTTCTAGTTTATTTGCAAAGAAGTATTGTAGTATTCTTTGATGGTAGTTTGCATTACTGTGTGGTCAGTGGTGATATTCTTTTCATCATTTTTTATTGTGTCTATTTGACTCTTCTCTCTCTTCTTTATTAGCCTAGCTGGCAGTCTATTTTGTTAATTTTTTCAAAGAAACAGCCCCTGCATTCATTGATTTTTTGGAGTGTTTTTTGTGTCTCTATTACCTTCAATTCTCTGCTGATCTTGGTTATTCCTTGTCTTCTGCTATCTTTTGAATTAGTTTGCTCTTGCCTCTCTAGCTCTTTTCATTGTCATGTTAGGGTGTCAATTTCAGATCTTTCTGGTTTTCTGATGTGGACATTTAGTACTATAAATTTCCCTCTAAACATTGCTTTAGCTGTGTCCCAGAGATTATGGTACATTGTCTCTATGTTCTCACTGCTTTCAAAGAACTTCTTGATTTCTGCCTTAATTTCATTATTTACCTAGGAGTCACTCAGGAGCAGGTTGTTAAATTTCCATGAAATTGTGTTTTTGAGTGAGTTTCTTCATCCTGAGTTCTAATTTGATTGCACTGTGGTCTGAGAGATTGTTTGTTATGATTTCAGTTATTTTGCATTTGCTGAGGAGTGTTTTACTTCCAAATATGTGGTCAATTTTAGATACGTGCCATGTAGCACTGAGAACAATGTGTATTTTGTTGATCTGAGGTAGGGAGTTCTGCAGATGTCTACTAGGTCCACTTGATCCAGAGCTGAGTTCAAGTCTCGAATATCCTTGTTAATTTTCTGTCTCATTAATCTATCTAATACTGACAATAGGTTGTTAACGTCTCCCACTATTTTTATATGGGAGTCTACATCTCTTTGTAGGTCTCTAAGAACTTGTTTTATGAATCTGGGCGCTCCCATATTGGCTGCATATACATTTAGAATAGCTCTTCTTGTTGGATTTTCCCCTTTACCATCATGTAATGCCCTTCTTTATCTTTTTTGATCTTTGTTGGTTTAAAGTCTATTTTATCAGGGACTAGGATTGCAAGCCCTCCTTTTTTCTGTTTTCCATTTTCTTGGTAAATTTTCCTCCATCCTTTTATTTTGAACCTGTGTGTCTCTTTACACATAAGATAGGTCTCATGAATACAACCCACTGAAGGGTCTTGACTCCTTATCCAATTTGCCAGTTTGTGTCTTTTAATGGGGGCATTTAGCCCATTTACATTTAAGGTTAGTATTGTTATGTGTGAATTTGATCCTGTCATCATGACATTAGCTGGTTATTTTGCCCATTAGTTGATACAGTTTTTTCATAGTGTCATTGGTCTTTATATTTTGGTGTGTGTTTGCAGTGGCTGGTACCAGTGTTTCCTTTCCAAATTTAGTGCTGCTTTCAGGAGCTATTGCAGGGCAGGCCTGGTGGTAACAAAATCCCTCAGCATTTGTTTTTCTGGAAAAGATTTTATTTCTCCTTTGCTTCTGAAGCTTAGTTTGGCTGCATATGAAATTCTGAATTGAAAATTATTTTCTTTAAGAATGCTGAATATTGGCCCCCACTCTTCTGGCTCATAGAGTTTCTGCTGAGAGGTCTGCCGTTAGTCCGATG
The DNA here is from genome assembly GCF_000951045.1 of Mandrillus leucophaeus. Classification (NCBI taxonomy): domain Eukaryota; kingdom Metazoa; phylum Chordata; class Mammalia; order Primates; family Cercopithecidae; genus Mandrillus; species Mandrillus leucophaeus. Next base: position 299,734 of record NW_012101446.1, read on the forward strand.
GGCATCCCCTTTAGCTGACCTGGTCTTTCTCTCTGGCTGCCTTAACAGTTTGTCCTTCATTTTGACCTTGGAGAATCTGATAATTATGTGTCTTGGGGTCTATCTTCTCATGGAATATCTTAAGGGTGTTCTCTATATTTCCTTAATTTGCATGTTGGCCTGTCTTGCTAAGTTGGGGAAGTTCTCCTGGACAATATCCTGAAGCCTACTTTGGTCAATTC
>NW_012101447.1:0-56882 GCF_000951045.1 Mandrillus leucophaeus
TAAAGTATAATAATAATAATAAAAAAAAAGAAATGTGATTGGAACACTACCCAACTTTGTATTACTCCTGTTCCTTTTAACAGCACTGTACATAATTGAACTGAGATAAAGAGACTTTTAATTGGTCATAATAATCTTTCCCTAGAAATACAAGAATTAACACAGAACATTTCTGAAACATTTCACAATCAGTTACCATTGCTGACTGGTGTAGATTTGATGACTGGTATTGCACAAAGTTTGACGTCTTTGAATCCTATGAGCCCTGTAAAAATTTTGCTGACCTCTGTTTCTAGTAATGTATTGATTGTTTTTCTTGCCTTTGTCATTTTCACAGTCTGCTGGAGATGGTACCAAAGGGCAAACACCGAATCCCAGGGAGCCCAACATGTAATGATGGTTTTAAAAGAAATTCAAACTTGTATATAAGGAAAAGGGTAAATGTAGAGGACTACGCGTTCACAAACGAGGCGTTCCTGATAAGTCCTGCTCTTGCAAACGAAGCAGGGCGTTCCTTCCCTGTAAACAGGGAGGACAAAGGAGCCATCTGCTAACAGCATACCCTGGGGGCTTGTTTATGTGTAAACATCTTGAAAATCCAGAAAGTCAGGGAAAGATCAGAAAAACAACCATGTGTCTTGTAACTTGGCAACATTCCACAAACGACTGTATAAAATAAAGGAGAGCACGCCATTCGAGGCGGCCGCCATGTTTGTCTTGTCTTGTGTTGTCTTGTGTGTTCATTCCTTTGTTTAGGAAACACACGGACCCCAACAAGCTTAATACAAATGGCTTTAAGTATGTAAAGCATACAATCAGTCAAGAGTAAAAAATTAAGCATATTCAAATAGGAAGAGAGACAAATTGTCTGTTTGCCGGTGACATGATCCTATATCTAGAAAACTCCATCATCTCAGCTCAAAAGGTTCTCAAGCTGATAAGCAACTTCAGCAAAGTCTCAAGATACAAAAGCAATATGCAAAAGTCACAAGCGTTCCTATACAACAACAACAGGCAAGCAGAGAACCCAATCATGAATGAATTCCCATTCACAAGTGCTACAAAGAGAATCAAATACCTAGGAATACAACTAACAATGGAAGTGAAGGACCTCTTCAAGGAGAACTACAAACCATTACTCAAGGAAATCAGAGAGGGCAAAAAGAAATGGAAAAACTTTCCATGCTTATGGATAACAAGCATCAATATCACGTAAGTGGCCATAAGCTCAAAGTAATTTATAGATTCAATGCTATTGACATTAAACTATCATTGAAATTCTTCACAGAATTTGAAAAAAACTATTTTAAAATTCATATGGAACCAAGAAAGGGAGGGCTTGTATAACTAAGACAATCCTAAGCAAAAAGAACAAAACTGGAGGCATCATGCTATCTGACTTCAAACTATACTACAAGCCTACAATAACCAAAACAGTATAGTACTGGTACAAAAACAGACACATACACAAATGGAACAGAATAGAGAACTCAGAAATAAGACTGCACATCTACAAGCATCTGAACTTCAACAAACCTGAAAAAAACAAGTAATGAGGAAAGGATTCCCTATTTAATAAATGGTGCTAGGATAACTGGCTAGTGATATGCAGACCATTGAAACTGGACCCCTTCCTCACACCTTAGACAAAAATTAACTCAAGATGGATTAAAGACTTAAATGTAAAACCCAAAACTTTAAAAAACCTTAGAAGAAAATCTAGACAACACCATTCAGGACTTAGGCACAGGCTAAGATTTCATGATAAAGTCTCCAAAAGCAATTACAAAAAAAGAAAAACTTGACAAATGGGTTCTGATTAAACTAAAGAGATTCTGCACAGCAAAAGAAACTATCAACTGAGCAAACAGGCAACCTACAGTGTGGGAGAAAATTGTTTCAATCTATCCGTCTGACAAAGGTCTAATATTCAGAATCTACAAGGAAATTAAACAAATTTACAATTAAAAGAAGACCCCATTAAAAAGTGGACAAAAGACATAGACGCTTCTCAAAAGAAGACATTCATTTACCCAGCAAACATGAATAAAGCTCAACATCACTGATTATTAAAGAAATGCAAATCAAAACCACAGTGGGATACAATCTCATGCCAGTCGGAATGGCAGTTTTTAAAAAGTTAACAAACAACAGATACTGGTGAGGCTGCAGAGAAATAGGAACGCTTTTACACTGTTGGGTATGTAAATTAGTTCAACCACTGTGGATGATGATGTGGCGATTCCTTAAAGATCTAGAACCAGAAATACCATTTGACCCAGCAATCTCATTACTGAGTATATATGCAAAAGAATACAAATCATTATATTACAAAGATGCATGCTCCTCTCTATTTATTGCAGCACTATTCACAATAGCAAAGACATGGAATCAACCCAAATGCCCATCCACAATAGACTGTATAAAGAAAATGTGGTACATGTACATCATGGAATACTATGAAGCCATAAAAAGGAACGAGATTATGTCCTTTGCAGGGACATGGATGTAGCGGGGAACCATTATCCTCAGTAAACTAACAAAGGAACAGAAAACCGAACACTGCGTGTTCTCACTTATAAGTGGGAACTGAACAATGAGAAGACATGGACACAGGGAAGGGAACAACACACACTGGGGCCTATCAGGGGGTGGGGTGAAGGGAGAGATAGCATCAGGAATAATAGCTAATGCATGCTGGGCTTAATACCTAGGTGATGGTTTGATAGGTGCAGCAAACTACTGCGGCACACGTTTACCTATGTAACAAACCCTGCACATCCTGTACATGTATCCCAGAACTTAAAATAAAGATAAAAATTTTAAAAACCCACCATTTCAACATGTTAATACAAGAAAAAGTGTAAAATATACATCATAATAAAGAACTAGAACACTTCAGTGAATTTATTATTTAATTTTAGTTAAATGTTTCCACAACTTGGTTAAGTTGTCAATATGCTAATGTTAATTTGTAAAAAATCTGAATTAGATTTTTTAAAAGAATTTTATTATTTTTAAACATGTCTCATGAATGAAATGTGGCTTATCACTGCTGGTGACTTAAGGGTTTGGGGAATATGTAGCATCCTTCACTTATCAGGTGTTGATGGCTATGCTAGACACATTAAGATGTTTTTCTCACTTACACTAGATGAGAACATTTACTGTCAGATCAATTAACTAATAGTATTTTACACTCATATATTCACAATATAATTACTTCTCTTGAAGAGGACTCAGGCGGGGATTTGAACTAAGTCTTGTCTTACTCTTTACTACCTCTTCACCATAAATTATCTCATTCTGTTATAAAGCTTTTAAGAGATCAGATATGATGTACCTCATTTAACTTTGTATATTAAAAAGTGAACATTGTACACAGGAGATGCACAGGAGTTGAAAGAAGGAAGGGGTTGGTAATTAAATATTGGTGCTGAAACAACAACAAGGAATATCTGATTACTTTAAATAAAGATACTTAAAAAAAAATAATTAGGCTAATATACCCCAGAAGAACAATTAAAGCATACCACAAATAAAATATTAAAAAGAAGCCAAGCATGGTGGCTCACACCTGTAATCCTACCACTGTGGGAGGCCACAGTGAGCAGATTGCTTAAACCCAAGGGTTTGAGACCAGCCTTGGCAGCATGGTGAAACCCCCGCTCTACAATAAGTAAGTAAGTAAATACATACATACATACAAAAAAGTAACCAGGTGTGGTACTGCATGCCTGTAGCAGCAGATACTCCGGAGACTGAGGTGGGAGGCCAACCCTGGAAGTCGAGGCTACAGTGAGGAGTGATCGCACCACTGCACTCCAGCCTGGGTGGCAGAGCAAGATCCTGTCTCGAAAACATAAATAAATAAAGAGATAACTTAGCAATGTTTTATTAATATTTATAGGAATTCTTCTTTTCAAGGCCATCAATGACTTTCATGTTGATAAATGTAAAGATCAAGTCTCATTCCTTCAGTTTCTACCATCTTCCAAAGAATGACTCCTTTGCATCCCCCTTCACTAACTCTACCAACCTTAACCCACTATCAAATATTCTTTGATGAATGTAATGAACCTTTATTACCTTACTTTTTATGTACAAACTTTAGGTATTTATTTTCAAATCCTTTAAAATATATAAACTTCTTCTCATTCAATTGAAACATTTTTCTACCTATGAAAGCTGGGTATCTTTGGGTGGAATGGGGGGATATCTAATAATTTTTCCTATTAGAATACATGGAGTTTTTTTCACTTAACAATTTTCACCTAGCAGAAGAGTTTTCCTGAAAAAATTAAAATTATTAGGCCAGAGATAGGTGTATTTGTCTAAAACACCCATTTGGAAAGAAATGCAGAGAAAGTGCCCACATCATTCTTAAATATTATAGGTTGGGTGTGTTTTATTACTGTCACTCTCAAATAACTATTTAGAAAAGCTACAATTTGTAACTACAACACAGATGTAGTTCAGAAAATTTTACTTTTAAGAAAATTACATTAAAATGCAATTATTGCATTTATAGTTCATAAATTCATGTGTGCCTGAATATGCCCCACCAAGCATTTGACTGTATGCCTGATTATCTCCCACAGGTATGTAGGCACGGCAGGATGTGGATGCTGAAAGGGGAGAGTCTCAGAATAGTTGGTCAATAGTTATTAATTGGCTAGTATATGCTAAGAAGTAAAGGTTCATGGAAATTACTAATTCTTAACTTTATAAAATGTGTTAGTTTATACATAGAGAATCTTAAATGAATTATAGCAGCATCTTAGATTTGTAAATCTGACTTGAAGCAATTAATCCTTTATTTCATTTTCAATTGAGTCATAAATTCTAAAGCAGGAACTTTTAAAAATAGTGACTCCTTCAATAAGAACTGTTGGAGTTTACAACTTTCCAAAACTGCTGTAGTTTCTTTCAAAAAAACTGATTTCACTTCCTGTCTACTTTTATATATGGGAGGAATGGGATATATTATTTATGCTCTTTAGAACACAAACTGATAGTCTTGATGAAAATAAAAGCAGACCTAATAAGTGGAAATCTATAATATTTTTATTTTTATGGGGAAGGGAAACTGAGTTAACGCCATGAATGTGCATGATTTTGATAGTCTAATTCCAAACTGGGCAAGTCTTATCATTGATGACATGTTAATTATGTTATTTAGAACACTGAAAAATAGTTTTTCCCTCCCAGATTTTTTGGTTACTTTATTCTAATGTAGTATTAGTCAATCAACATTACATAGTATGGGTTTGTGCTAAAGTTGTAAAAGTTATTATTTAATGTGTGCCTGAGAATGTCAATATCAATTATATTTCTAGAAATATGTAGCAGAAAAAATGTAATGTCTGTGTTAGTGGTGGATCAATAGTTGAAAGTTGAAGTTGAAAACAGAAAAGATTGAATAATTAAAATCAGATTGGTACCTAACAAGCTGTTCATTATTTTGGTCTAAGTTATTTAGGGCCGGTATATATATATATTTTTAATTATGAAAAGTACCTACCATATTACTTGATACATAGTAGACATTAAATACTCTTTCACTTACTTTAAAATGTGAAATAAAAGCGCTGAAGTCTGAGTTTGCTTCAATAAAATGCATTTTAGAAAAGGGAAACAAAGATAGACAAAGTTAGCAACTCTTTGGCTTTGCGATGTAAATGCTCCTGGAACCTTGGTATGGCGACATGAATATTAGACTCTGATTCAAAAATTTAGGTAATAAATGAAGCACCAAATTGCTAGATTAAAGTGGGTAATAAAGTAAATTAATTCTTAATGTTGGATCAGAAAGCCTACCAAGATACTCATGCACGTGTGCATACACATAACCACAAAAGATTTTAAGAGATTTCTAAAAAGAGCATTAAAGAATATTTTAAATGTATTATTTTTACTACAGATGACTTGTGGCAATGAGTAACTGTCATTTTCTTCTCTCCTTCTCCCAGTTACTATGGAAAAACAAATTACTTGCTATATAAAATACAGGTTATCAGCAATATTGCTAATTGATGGTATAGCTGCCAAATTCCAAGTCACATTCTGACAAAGAATATGACCTAATGTTACTCAATAACGTTTCATCAATCACAAGCCAGAAAATAACCAACAGTCAGTATTTTCTTTGGATCAGTAGTGCAACCTAATAGTGGCAGTTAACATTAAATTAAAGGCCAGTAACCAGATTAAAAAGTCTTAGTTTGTAATTTTTTTTTTTTAACTAAAAAAGGATATGTATTAAATGATGTTTGAGCTGAATCCAAAATATGGGGAAAATCCCACCAATTTGATTAAAAAGCTTTCAATGAGTATTTAATGGGTACCTACCCTTGCCCAGTGAAGGATGCTCTTAGGGATATAATGGTAGAGAATATAATCTCTGCTTACCATGAATTTACAATATGACTGGGTAAAGAAAACAAGCAGATTTAAAGCAAAAATCAAAAGCTCAGTGGCTAAAACTGAACACTATAGGAGATCTGAGACTGAAGAGAACTATGTGAATTGTCATGGTCAGAAAATAACATTTCATAAAAAGTTAATTTAAAGAGAATGTGGGAAAGGAAAGCATTTCAGTGGTTCCTCTTGTCCCTACAAATTAGCTTCCCTAAACAGCAGAACTGGCACATACAGAGGTAACTGTGTAGCATATCAATTTTTTAGGACACAAGAGCTTAATGCAATGAAAAATGATATAGGTTGTTTTGAATGTTGTAGCTGTTAGCATTCAAATGGCAACTTAAATTATGAATATGTACAAACTTGAGCAACTAGACTTAGGATCAGAAGCAAAGGACCAAGGATGGAATACTGAGTGATGCTGGAAAATTACTCATTTCATTCACTCAGTAGTTAATGAGTAGTTAACAGTATCAAGGCAGCTTGAGTGAGATAAAAATTAATATTGGATTAATAAGCATCAAGTCATTGGTGCCATTTGAGAAATGGAAACAAAGACTAGAATGAGTGGATTTGTTAAATAAAATTGGCAGCACTTTTTGGAAAGATAAATATTTTTTTTAAAAGGTGAGAGAGTTTACATGTTATCTAGAACATTCTGAAAGTGCTCACCAATCTTACTCTTCTAAAAGGAAAATATCATTGCTTTGGTGGCTCTTGTGACATATCATAATAGAGAAAAAAATCTTCAAAAAGTAATCATTTTTCTCCTATTAAGAAAGTAAAGCTAACCATGAACACAGAAGACTGGCTGTTTGGTATTCCATAGGTGAATAATGCATATTTTCATGGGATTCTTCCACACCATGATGTAGCACGATAGATGACTAATTTAGTTGTCAGAACACAGCAGCTCACTAACGTTAAAAGAGCTTAGGGCATCATAAGTTTGTTTTGCTGTAATACTTATGTAAGTAGCCACACATTACTCATTCTCCCTGCTAACCTGTGTTCAACTTGTTCTTTCATATTCATCACTAACCCAAATATGATAACTTGAAAAATTAGAAGAGAAATTTTTAAAAAGTCAAGATATTTAAAGGAAAACTATGTCCTAATTTCAGTGAAATATATGAAACCATATAGTGGCTAAAAACAAATACCAAAGTTGGAGTCAATTTATTTAATAATTATAATAATAAAATAATGAAGTGATAAAAATGAAATAAATAGCAATATATATGATTAAACAGTACTGATATTGTATTTAAACAAAATATTTCAATAAAATAAGTTTCAGAAAAAAAGAAGATGGGCTTATCTAAGAAACAGTACAAAAATATTCTTAGAATAGACACATGTGAGTCTCTAAACTAGAAGAGATCATTGAATTTTTGACCAATGAATGGAAAATGACACCAGGCACATCATTAGGAATATTGGAAACTAAGGGGAAAGCAATGACCTTAAAATCTTCTGGGGAGTGGGGAATAAAAGCTGGTCACCTACATAAGATTGAGAATCAACATGGCCTTGGGTTCCTCATCAATAGTGGAAGCTTAAAGACCATACAGCAATGATTTCAAAATCCTGTTGGAAAATTATTTCTGAACTAGAAATCTGTAGCCAGACATTATTTAACACATATGAGGGTAGAATAAAGACATTTCAGGTACTCACATTTCACAAATAATTTGTCTTCCATATACACATTCTTTGGACACTATTATCAGTGTATATTCCACCAAAATGAGAGAGTGAATGAAGAGAACAACTTGGACGTTAAATGTTGGAACAAAGAAAACTGGAATCATCATAAAAGAACCCAGGGAGATCTCAGGTCAGTAGCTGAGTTGCAGGTCTAGAAAACAGCAGTATATTTGAAAGACCAGCAGGAATATCTTTAATGAAAACAACAAGAACAAACTGGAATGAAAAGTTTATTTAATGTGTGGCCATGTAAAATGTGGTGTTCAGAAGGGTTCAGCGTTCTGAGTATTTGAAATAATTGGTAATATAGGAATAAATGATAACTAATAAATAATGACCATTATTAATTCCAGAAGAAAATATGTTGGCACAAGAAAGAAAATATGTATCTCTTGATTTGTCAATGAATGACATTAACATAATGATAATAAGGTAATTTCTGAATATTAAGATAACTAAAAAGTTTAGAAAAATGAAAAAATGAAACATTAAGGGAAATGTGAAAATACTAAATTCATATATTCCATATTAGGAGGTCAGTAGATAATATCTTAAAGAATATTAGATAAATATCTTAAATTTTAGAGGAAATGCAAGAAAAATTAGCTAGAGGTTAAAAAGATTGCTTCTAGGGTATGAGTTTTGATGACGGAGTTACAGTGGTTCCTGTTATTAGCTATAAGCTTAACAGCAGTATTTTATTTTTAAATTAAGAACGTATGTTATTTTGATACCAAAAAAACTAATAAAAATTGATATAGAAGCCACTACATAGTTATAAACAGAAAACTGTTATGTTGTGGCTTATATTTTAAATGTCAATAATACATTAAGTGAAAAAGAAACAAGATATAAATATTTATGTATAGCAAGATCTCTTGAAGGATGCATACAATTTGTACTTAAGAGCAATTAACTCTAGGTGGTAGAATGTTGAGTGATTTTTAAAATAATGAGTGCAGGCTGGGCACAGTGGCGCATGCCTGTAATCCCAGCATTTTGGAATGCCAAGGGAGGGTGGATCACCTGAGGTCAGGAGTTCGAGACTAGCCTGGCCAACATGAAAAAACCCAGCCTCTACTAAAAATACAAAAATTAGCCAATCGTGGTGTCAGGCACCTGTAATCCCAGCTCTCTGGGAGTCTGAAGCATGAGAATCACTTGAACCTGGAAGGTGGAGGTTGCAGTGAGCCAAGATCATTCCACTGCACCCCAGCCTGGGCGACAGATGGAGACTCTGTCTCAAAATAAATAAATTAATTAATTAATTAAAATAAATAAAAATGATGAGTGCATTTTATTATTTTTCTATAACTAACTTGTATTACTTGTCGAATGCCTGGAATAAAAATGCTTAGAAGTCAGGTATGCTCAGGCAGGAGCTAACAAGATGAAACTTACACTTGAGGGCCTCTCACTAGCACAAGGCAATGCATTTCATGTTCTGTTGTCTTTGCTCTCCCCCTACCTACTGTGTAAGCTTAGGTCCCACAAAACCTAGATCTTCCTTAGACTTAGGTTCAAATTTTATGCCTGCTACTTACTATGGTGTGATCTTAGGGAACTTACTTTATAATTGAGGCAACTATTCTATAATGTCCTTATTTGGAAAGTGAACATACTATAATTTCAATATCAGAGTTATTGTAAGGTGATATGGTTTGGCTGTGTCCCCACCCAAATCTCATCTTAAATTGTAGTTCCCATAATTCTCACATGTCATGGGAGGGACCTGGTGGAAGTGATTGGATCATGGGGATGGTTTCCCCTATGCTGTTCTCATGATAGTGAGTGAGTTCTCATGAGATCTGACAGTTTGGTAAGCATCTGGTATTTCCCCTGTTTGCATTCATTCCCTCCTTCCACTCTGTGAACTGCTGCCTTCCACCATGATTGTAAATTTCCTGAGGCCTCCCGGGTATGTGGAACTGTGGGTCAATTAAACTTATTTCCTTTATAAATTACCCAGTCTTGGGCTTTTCTTGATAGCAGTGTGAGAATAGACAAATATAGTAAATTGATACTGAGGTAGTGGGGTGCTGCTATGAAGATACCTAAAAATGTATAAGTGACTTTGGAATTGGGTAATGGTAGAGGTTGGAACAGTTTGGAGGGCTCTGAAGAAGACAGCAAGATATGGGAAAGTTTGAAACTTCCTAGTGACTCGTTGAGTGGTTTTGACCAAAATGCTGATAGTGATATGGACAATGAAGTCCAGGCTGTGTTGGTCTCAGATGGAGATGAGGAAGTTCTTGGGAACTGGAGCAAAGGTCATTCGTGTTATGCTTTAGCAAAGAGACTGGCGGCATTTTGCCCCTGCCCTAGGGATCAGTGGAACTTCAAACTTGAGAGAGATGATTTAGGGTATATGGTGGAAGAAATTTCTTTTTCGTTTTTTGTTTGAGACAGAGTCTTACTCTGTTGTCAGGCTGGAGTGCAGTGGTGCTATCTTGGCTCATTGCAACCTACGCCTCCTGACTTTAAGTGATTCTCCTACCTCAGCCTCCTGAGTAGCTGGGATTACAGGCACCTGCCACCACACCCGCTATTTTTTGTATTTTTAGTAGAGACAGGGTTTCACCTCAAAAGCATCAAAGTTTGGAAAATTTGCAGACTGCAGATGTGATAGAAAAGAAAAACCCATTTTCTGGGGAGAAATTTAAGTCTACTGCAGAAATTTGCATAAGTAACTAGGAGCTGAATGTTAATCACCAAGACAATGGGGAAAATGTCTCCAGGGCATGTCAGAGACCTTCACAGAAGCCCCTCCTATCACAAGCCCAGAGGCGTAGGAGGGAAAAATGGTTTCCTGAGCTGGGCCCAGAGTTCCCCTGCTCTGTGCAGGCTAGGGATATGGTACCCTGCATCCCAGGTGCTTCAGCTCCAGCTTTGGCTAAAAGGGGCCAAGGTATAGCTTGGGCCATTGCTTCAGAGGGTACAAGCCCCAAGCTTTGGTGGCTTCCATGTGGTATTGAGCCTGTGGGTACACAGAAGTCAAAAATTAAGATTTAGGAACCTCCACCTGGATTTCAGAGGATGTATGGAAATGCCTGGATGTCCAGGCAGAAGTTTGCTGCAGAAGCAGAGCCCTCATGGTGAACCTCTGCTAGGGCAGTGCAGAAAGGAAATGTGGGGTTAGAGTCCCCACACAGAGTTCCCACTGTGTCGCTGCCTAGTGGACCTCTGAGAAGAGGTCCACTGTCCACCAGACCTGAGAATGGTAGATCCACTGATAGTTGGCACTGTGTGCCTGGAAAAGATGCAGACATGCAACACCAGCCCATTAAAGCAGCCAGGAGAGGGCTGTACTCTGCAAAGCCAAGGCCTTGGGAGCCCACCTCTTGCATCAATGTGAAATGTGGTGTCAACGGAGATCATTTTGAAACTTTAAGGTTTAATGACTACCTATTGGATTTCATACTTGCATGGGACCTGTAGTCCCTTCATTCTGGCCACTTTCTCCCATTCAGAACATGTGTATTTATCCAATGCCTGTACTCTCATTGTATCTAGGAAGTAACTAACTTGCTTTTGATTTTACAGGCTCATAGGCAGAAGAAACTTGCCTTATATCAGACGAGACTTGGACTTGGACTTTTGGGTTATTGCTGGAATGAGTTAAAACTTTGTGGGGCTGTTGGAAAGTCATTATTGTGTTTTCAAATGTGAGCACATGAGATTGGGATGGGCCAGGGATGGAAGGATATGGTTTGGCTGTATCCCTACCTAAATCTCATCTTGAATTGTAGTTCCCATAATCCCAGTGTGTCATGGGAGGGACCTGGTGGAATGTGATTGGATCATGGAGTGGTTTCCCTCAAGCTATTCTTGTGATAGTGAGTGAGTTCTCATTAGACCTGATGGTTTTATAAGCATCTGGCACTTCCTCTGCTTGCACTCACTCCCTGCTGCCTCCCTGTGAAGTGGTGCCTTCTGCCATGATTGTAAGTTTCCTGAGGCCTCCTTAGCAATGTGGAACTGTGAGTCAATTAAATCTCTTTCCTTTGTATATTGCCCAGTCTCAGGTATTTCTTCATAGTAGTGTGAGAACTGACTAATACAGAAGGATTAGATTACATCCTTAAAATAAAATATCTTTCACTGAGTCTGGCATATGAGAGACACTCTCTAATGTTAATTCCTCTCTGTTTAACATCTTTTAAAGAATAAATCTTAAAAAGAACTTTATGCTTCTTAAGATACCAGAGCTATCCTTAAATTGCAGCTGAATATACTATAAATGTTTTGTCGTGGGACATTCAGAATTCTTTACCTACTCTGACAGGCTTCTCTGGATGGCCTAATTTACACTTTGTTGGTAATTACATATATTTTGCTTGTTTATTTTAACTGAACACATGTCATTGGCCTTATATCCCCATGAAAGAGAAAAATATGGTCATCTGTGAAAACCCTGTATACTATATTAGTTTTCCTAGGGCTGTTGTGACAAGGTACCACAAACTGGGTGGCTTAAAACAACAGAAGTGTATTCACTCACAGTTCTAGAGGCAAGTAGTTCAATAGAAAGTTGTCAGCAGAGCCACACTCCCTCCTAAAGTTCTTGGGGAGAATCCTTCCTTGCCTCTTCCTAGCTTCTGGTGGGTGCAACAATCCTTGGAGTTCTTCCTGTTGTAGCTGCATCACTCCATTCTTTGCTCCCATTGTTATCACATGACCCTTTCCCTCTGTGTGTGTGTGTGTGTCTGTCTGTCTGTCTGTCTGTCTCTAAATTCCTTTTTTCTTTTAAAGTCATCAGTCATTGGACTTACGGCTCAGACTAATCCAGTATGATCTCACTTTAACTTGATTCATTGTAAAGACTATATTTCCAAATCAGGTCACATTCACAAGTACTTATCTTTGGGAGGACACAATTCAACCCCACAACACATACCAATTATGTTAGCCATCCTGAGATACACTTTGCTTCAAACTTTATTCTATTTTAATTGGCATATTTTTCTAATTTCTAGGGGAAAAGGCAAGGTTTTATTAAGCCTTAATAGAAATTTAATGAATCCAACATCACTTTAATTTGAAGGTGGTTTTTAAATTGATTTTACTTTTCAATTTATGAAAAAAAAAAATCAAAGTATCCATAATGGCTTCTTGCTTTACAGAAACATAATGTGAAGAAATGTTTTAGCAAGTATTAAAGAGAATTAAATTACCAACCTACTTTTTCACTCATGATAAAAAGTAAACTGATTGCCAAGGCTTGAATCTAAATCTAAACCAAGGTTTATTTTGGAAACCTCTAATAAAACCTTGATATCTCAAACTCCCATTTCATGAGTCATACCCAGTATTCCCTTCAGGCTAGCAGGATGAAAAAGTTTACTATAGCTAGGCAGTTTACATCAAATCGATGGGCATACCACAAAATAAACTTAATGGGCCCTAATAAAAATTGCTTTGCACAATAGATCCTAAATTAAGAGTGCAAGTACTGCCTATTTGAATATTACATTGAAGACAGTGACTTACCTAATTTGAAAAAATTGAGCTAATTGCTTTCTGCTTTATGAGTATATCTGTGTTTTACTCTTATGCAAATGAAATATATATGTACATACACTATTTCTGAGTCTTTTCTTGAATTCTATATCAAACCACAGTTCTGTGTATGCTTCAAAAAGTAATATATTAATATTTTTATTATGTATCAAAATATTAAATATCTTCTACTTATCAAACTGATACATTTTATATTTATGTATTTTGTTGCTCTTTCCACAGCTTTCAAATTGGATATTTTTTTATGTTTCATAATGTTGCACTCAACCTAATTTTGCTTTGAATACTAAGCACAGGATAGATTTTTCAGAAGAATGTCTTAAGTTTCTTAATGGCAGGCCCTGAGGCCTATTTGACTACTTGTGTCTTTAGTGCCTAGCATAACCTGGCACACAGTAGGTAGTTGATAAATGGTTTTTACTGAAGGAATGATACTGGCATGGTGAAAATCGAATGTTTGCCTGTAGTTAGTAAACACCCTCTTAATTCCGTAAGTTTAGAAATGGAGAGTGGAAAACATATCTTCTTAAGCATCTATGTACTTGTTCCGAAATGCCCTTGGCATGACTTTTAAACCCAGAGGCACCTCAGATGGCACTGGATTATTTTAAATAAAAATATTTCTGTTTCAATCAGAATCCAGGCAGGAAACAAATGAGGTATTTGGGGAGAATTTAAAGACAGAACTATTTAGAAAGTCATGGGTAGAGTAAAGAGCATGGGACAAGGGATTGCATCTAAGGGTGCGGGGAGGGACTAATCTCCTCTAGGCCTCAAGGAGCAAGGAGAAGGAGCAATTACAAAATCCTGAGAGATCTTTCCACAGAGCAGCACAGCCATTGCAACCCATTCCCAGGAGGAAGAGTCGGAAAATAAACACCTGTTCTCCAGCTTCTCTTACTTCTGGATCTTCTATTGGTACTTTTATTGACTGGACCCAGCTGGAAGCCAGAGGGGAATGCAGTCAAAAAAAGGGTCACAGAACAGGGTGGAAAGGAGAAGAAAGTGAGTCTGGAGGGACAAATGGTGGATATCTAGTGGGCTTTTCTTTTTCATTTTACTGTTTAACGTATAGTCTAAGCTAAAGGGTAAAGAAAACTTTCTTAGATACCCTCTGAAGGATATTTATTTAGTAAGCATAGAAGAGGTTTAATACAGTTCTAGAGACAACTAAGAAACTTTGTAGTCTAGAACACCTAAAATTGGTATTCCCAATGATCCATCAATTCACTATTTACATAGAGCATGTTTCATGCCAGGTACTGTGCTGGCAGTGAAAAGATACACAAGACAGACATGTCCTGCCCATATAAAATTCACATGTTGGAGAAGATGTAGACAATAATAACTAGAAAGAGAAGCAAGATGACTGCTGTTTATAAGCATCACAAAGCTGATAAACATGGAAGGAAGATAGAAAATAACCGGGTAGGCCACTTTAACAAACAACAGGGAAACCTCTCTGAAAAGCAAACCTGAAGCAAAAGGAAGAGCCATTCCATTGGTTTTTCAACACTGGGTGGTGGGTCATAAACATGATTTATAGGGCCCCGAATGGTATTTTCTCTTTATGTAAATAGAATACAACTGATCAAAGTGCTTCACACATAATAAGTGAGAGAGTGGTATGTGAGACTCTGCTTTCTTATCTGTGGATATGCCATGTTTGTGGGCTGGATTTTTAATGTAAACTTACCCTTTAGGTGGATGGTAATCTAACACTGCAGCATCTAATCTGCCTTTTCTCCAGACCTCACCCTCCAGATCTCTTCCATTTTTGCCCTTTGGAACAAATAGCCAATCCCTTTTTCAGTAACTTATTTTCTGAACATTCCTTTCCTTGTCTTGTCTTGTCTTGTCTTGTCTTGTCTTGTCTTGTGTTGTCTTGTCTTAAATGAAATGTGGCCATCGTATCCTGCTGACGCTGCACTCCTGGCAAGACTCTGGAGTAAAGAGTGTTTTGTTTTGTTTTTGTTTTCCTTGAGCATACCTCAGGGCTCAGAGAAGGGGAAGGCGTGTCTTCTGCCATTCCCGGGGCTGTTTCCATGCATTCTCCAACCCTCTCATTCCAATACAGCAGGCTTTCTGAAGTTTGTGCCAGCAAGCTTTATCAACTGCCACCCTCCTTCTGAGGTTCACCTGCCAGCCTCCAGGCCACACCCCTTTCATTCATAGTGGCTTCAGTGGTTGTTCCCTGCCTTCTTTTTTTTTTTTGAGACGGAGTCTCGCTCTGTCACCCAGGCTGGAGTGCAGTGGCCGGATCTCAGCTCACTGCAAGCTCCGCCTCCCGGGTTCACGCCATTCTCCTGCCTCCGCCTCCGGAGTAGCTGGGACTACAGGCGCCCGCCACCTCGCCCGGCTAGTTTTTTGTATTTTTTTAGTAGAGACGGGGTTTCACCGTGTTAGCCAGGATGGTCTGGATCTGCTGACCTCGTGATCCACCCGTCTCGGCCTCCCAAAGTGCTGGGATTACAGGCTTGAGCCACCGCGCCCGGCCGTTCCCTGCCTTCTTCACCACACTCACTCTGGGACAGTTCCTGCCAATTCTACGTCTGCTTATATGATCTAACAAATACCTTGCTTTCTTAATGCCTTTACCTCACTTGCAGTTTTTAAAAATTTCACCTCAACTCATTTAACAATATCATGGTCTTTCCACATTATAATAATAACAAACTCAAAGGCCACCAGAAATTTTATTTCAAACTTTAGACTTTCACTGTCCCTCTCCTACAGTTAGCTTACCTAGTCTCGTTCTCCTACTCTAGCAATTCTTTGCTTTCATTGAAACCTTTACTTCTTTACCACTGTTTTCTATAGCAAATACATTCCTGTAATTCTCATTGCTATGGTTATACAGCTTACATTTCATGGCCAATAATTAAAAGTATGTTCTTCCCAAAACCCTTAACTCTCATGTATCTCTCTCCTTCCTTCAATATCTGCCTGGAAAACTCCAAGGGTGGTAAACCTCAGCCATTCTAATAGATGCAGGAGGCAGATAAGGGAGGATCCCCAGAGGATCTCCAACTTGCCCCAAAGGTGTTTACATCAGATGCTTTTATGCAGATGAGGGAAACTGCCCCAGGCCTTGTCTGCACATGACCACAACAGACTGGGGGCCCACCTGTACACTGGGAGAATGGGGTGGAGCCACCAGGGCTTTGCACCTTATGCAATGAGGAGGAGCCTGGACTCTTCAGCTCATGTGTGTGGTGGCCTGGTATTCAATCTGTGAGGTAGGAGCCTGTTGGCAGTATCCCTTCTTTTTCCACTGAGAACTTTCTTTTAATAAATTCTGCTCTCCTCACCTTTCAATGTGTCTGCATGCCTAATCTTTCCTGGTCATGTAACAAGAACCCAGATGTTAGCTGAACTAAGGAGCAAAAAAATCCTGTATCAATTCCCCTATTCAATACTTGAGCATGTAAATGTTGCTGGAAAAAACACACAACTGTAGCAAGTAGTCTCACCTTATATTCATGACCATGAATCTCAAGTGAGGGCTCAACTTTGGTCAGGAGTCCTACTCGATCACTCTAGAACATTTGTTCTCCTGTTATCTAAAATATTTATTTCAAATTACCTCCCTTTCTCAAACTCCAACATTCTACCTTCCTTTCTTCCTCTTAGCTAATAACTTCAAGGGGAAAATAGGAGCAATTAGGCAGAAGCTCACATAGCCATATACCCCCAGATCTACCACTCTTCTAACACCCTGTGTCTGTCCTGTTACAACAGATACAGTAACACTGCATCTGTTGTAACACATCAAAGGGTACATGCCCTCACTTACTCCTTGATCCCATCGCCTAATCCGCTAACACGCTCTCAAGTGCCTCCTGCCCGTGTCCCTTCCCTCTCCTGCATCCCACCATCTCTGCTACTCTGCTGGTTCATTCTCATCAGCACATGTACATATTGTAGGAATTTGCTCCTTCAGCTCTTCCAGCATATTTCTGGTATTCTTAAAAATAGAATCTTGAAAATTGTACCAGTGTAGTCTCTCTACTAAATAATTTCTCATTCTTATTTTCAACTTACTCCAGTATAATTTCTATCTCTGTCACTATACTAAAATTGATACTGTCAAAGTATTAAAGTCTTCCTCATTTCCAAACCCAGTAGGTATACCTGCGGCCTCATCTTACTCAACTTCTCCAACTATTCAACATCATTATATATTCCCTGATTCTTGAACCCTTTCTTCTCTTGGCTTCTGAAATATCATACTCTAGTGTTTATTTTCTGTCACACTGACATCTTTTTTAGTTTCCTCTGCTGATTTTTTCCTCCTTGTCTTAATATCTAGATGGGCAGAGCTTTTTCTTTTGTGTGTGTTTTTTGGCTGGGTAATATCCTCCAGCTCAGGGCTTTAAATAATATCTACATGATGATTTACAACAAGTTTATAGCTTCACCCCAGACTGATCTCCTGGACTGCAGACTTGAATATCTAATTGCTCACTTGACATACCCACCTGGATATCCAGTAGTCACCTCAAGCTTAGAATGATGCAAAGGACACTCTTATTTATTTATTTATTTATTTATTTATTTATTTATTTATTTTTGAGACAGAGTCTCACTCCATCACCCAGACTGGAGTGCAGTGGCACGATCTAAGCTCGCTGCAATCTCCGCCTCCCAGGTACAAGCGATTCTCCTGCCTCAGCCTCCTGAGTAGCTGGGACTACAGGCATGTGCCACCACATCTGGCTAATTTCTGTATTTTTAGTAAAGACGGAGTCTGACCATGTTGGCCAGGTTGGTCTTGAACACCTGACCTCAGGTGATCCACAGGCCTTGGCCCGGCAAAGTATTGGGATTACAGGCGTGAGCCACCAGGCCCGGCCCAAAGGAAACTCTCAATTCACTCCACTCAATCAAAACTTGTTTTTCTCACAATCAGACCCATCTCAGAAAATTTCATCTTCATCCACTTAATTGTTTAAGCTAAAAACCTACAAATCACTCTTGCTTTCTCTTTTTCTTCATCTCATCTTATTGATTAGCAAGCCATTTCTCTATCTCCAGATGTCCCATTTGTTACATCTACGGTGACAACAGCCTGGTTACCATATTCTCTAGCCCAAGCTGTTTCAGGTTCTCTGTGACCTGATTTCCCTGCTTCCCTTTTGCAAGTTAAAGTTATTTTTAGCTACTTATATCTGAACATAGCACTCATCTACTTAGTCTGCTATAATGGTTTATGATTAAGTGTAAACTAAAATCCAAAATCCTTACCCTGAAATAGAGGTCCTACCTCATCTGGCCTCTGCTTCCCTCTATGCCTCACCTCTTACTACTCTTGCCCTCACTCACCAAGTTCTAATCACTCTGACCTTCTTTCTATGCTGTTAATATGCTATATTTACTCCTTCCTGTACTCTCAACTTAGAAAATTCCTCCTCTGAATCATCATTAGTGTTTTTTGTTTGTTTGGTTTCTTTTTTTGTCACTAAGATCTTAGCCTAGATGCAACTTCCTTATAGAGGCCTTCTTTGAACCATCAATTTAAATCAATGCCCCAAACACTCTTTACTACATTCCTTTGATTAGTTGCATCATAGCTCTAATCACTATCTGATGTATTCTTGTTGGATTGTCTATTCTTTGCATTAGTTTGTTGGTTTCATGAGAGCAGGGCTTGCATTTTTTTTTCCTGAACTTCTCAGAATGCCTGCCCTATCATGATTTCATAATACATTTGAACATATGAAAGAATGCTTCAGATCTCTGTTTTAGTATGATTTATTATTGTTTTCATGGCTTCATGGCTTTCTTTGCCTCTCTCTTCCACATAGCAGTTGCAATGGAGAAACTCAGTTTATAGATCCAACAGCTTGAGATGGCTCTTTCTTTTCTTCCTCTCTTTCTCTTTTAAATCAAACTTTAGGCCCCATGCAGTGACTCCTTCCTGTAATCCCCTGTAATGAGAGGCCAAGGCAGGCAGATCACTTGAGCTTCAGGAGTTCATGACCAGCCTGGGCAACATGGCGAAACCACATCTCACAAAAAATTAAAAAAAATAAAACTTAGCCAGGTGTGGTGGTGTGAGCCTGTAGCCAGTTACTGGGAAGGATGAGGTGAGAGGATCACCAGAGTCCAGGGAAGTCAAGGCTGCAGTACGGTGAGCCATGATTGTGCCATGGCATTCCAGCCTGGGCGACAGAGTAAGATCCTGTCTCAAAATAATTGATTAATTAATTAATTAAAAAAATAAGCCACATTTTAAATTCTGATGGAAGGGATGTTGCTGTTAAAGAGTTCATTACTATTATTACTATTTTATTATACTTTACATTCTGGGTTACATGCGCAGAACACGCAGTTTTGTTACATAGGTATACACATGCCCTAGTAGTTTGCTGCACCCATCAATCCATCATCTGCATTAGGTGTTTCTCCTAATGTTACCCTTCCCCGTGCCTTCCACCCCTCAACAGGCTTTAGTGTGTGATGTTCCCCTCCCTGTGTCCACGTGTTCTCAATGTTCAGCTCCCACTTGTGAGTGAGAACATGTGGTGTTTGGTTTTCTGATCTTGTGATAGTTTGCTGGGAATGATGGTTTCCAGCTTCATCCATGTCCCTGTAAAGGACATGAACTCATCCTTTTTTATAGCTGCATAGTATTCCATGGTGTATATATGCCACATCTTAATCCAGTCTAACATTGATGGGCATTTGGGTTGGCTCTAAGTCTTTGCTATTGAATAGTGCTGCAATAAACATACATGTGCATGTGTCTTTATAGTAGCATGATTTATACTCCTTTGGGTATATGCCCAGTGATAGGATTGCTGGGACAAATGGTATTTCTAGTCCTGGATCCTTAAGGAATAGCCACATGTCTTCTGAAATGGTTGAACTAATTTATACTCCAACCAACAGTGTAAAAGCATTCCCATTTCTCCACAACCTCTCCAGCATCTGTTGTTTCCTGACTTTTTAACGATTGCCATTCTAACTGGCATGAAATGGTATATCATTGTGGTTTTGATTTGCATTTCTCTAATGACCAGTGATGAGGCGCATTTTTTCATATGTCTGTTAGCTGCATAAATGTTTTCTTTTGAGAAGTATCTGTTCATATCCTTTGCCCATTTTTTGATGGGGTTGTTTGTTTTTTTCTTGTAAATTTATTTAAGTTTTTTGTAGATTCTGGATATTAGCGCTTTGTCAGATGGATAGATTGCAAAAATTTTCTCTCATTCAGTAGGTTGCCTGTTCACTCTGAAGATAGTTTCTTTTGCTGTGCTGAAGCTCTTTACTTTAATGAGATACCATTTGTCAATTTTGGCTTTTGTTGCCATTGTTTTTGGTGTTTTATACATGAAGTATTTGCCCATGCCTATGTCCTGAATGGTATTATTATAAGCAGGGCACACATTCCAAAAGGTCTTTGTGACCCAAGCTAAGTTCCTTTATGCTTCATGTCTTTGTGTTTGTGGCATCTTCTGTCTAGCATGCCTCTGTTTGACACCACTGCTTCCTCTCCAATTATATATGAAATCTAACATTCCCATTGGGTCTTATTTGTGTTAGTTGCTTTTATGTCTGGGCTCCCTTTGCAAGCGTATATATCCATGTCATAAGAGTAATTATTGGCTTTGCTATGAAGTTTTATTAATATGCCTGTCTCTCCAACTGAATAGAGTGCATGTAAGACTGTGAATCATATCATAATTTCTGCATATCCATGGCTGAGCACAGTGGAAGGCCCTAATTAGTACAATTTCTTCACATGTGGCAGAACAAGTAGGCAGGCAGAAAATTAAATTCATATAAATTTGGTAGCAGTGAATGGATCAGTGGGGCCAAGGAGGAGAAATAAGAGAGGGTTAGAAAAAGGAAGTTTTAAATTTTTATACGAAAAGATTTGGGGGTCAAGGCATTGGAGTAGAGATTTCATAGGTGAAGAAAGAATAGGCTGGATTTAGTAACAGAAGGAAGGAACATATTGGGAGCATAGAAATCTTTTGCTACCTAGTAATTCTCTTTCAAAATTTCCTTTAAATATCTTAGGAAAAAAAGTATCAGAAATGTGATAGAGGTATAAAATGTACATGAAATCAGTAATATATTATGTTGGTGCAAAACTAATTGTGTTTATTTCCCATTACTTGTGTGTGTGTGTGTGTGTTTTATTATATTTTAATTTCTAGGGTACATGTGCACAATGTGCAGATTTGTTACATAGGTATACATGTGCCATGTTGGTGTGCTGCACTCATTAACTCATCATTTACATTTAGTATATCTTCTAATGCTATCCCTCCCCAACCCCCACCCCAAGACAGGCCCCGGTGTGTGATGTTCCCCTTCCTGTGTCCAAGTGTTCTCATTGTTCAGTTCTCACCTATGAGTGAGAACATGTGATGTTTGTTTGTTTTTGTCCTTGTGATAGTTTGCTGAGAATGATGATTTAATAGAGAATTATGAGTCATTGTTTGGCTTTTTCTTTACCAGTGCAAATTATTCTAAATGATTACATTATACAACAGTAAGCATTGCAGCAGAGCTCTCATATTTACAGAAGGTGAGTTATTCCTACTGATGTAGGACAAACTCAGCCATCTGAATTTTTATGCAAAAGATACATTAAAATAAAAAGAAATAAATGTTAATTAAAGTAAATAATAAGTGAAAATAAAAATTAAATAAAAAGGATAAACAATACAACTCTCAAGAATGCCAGGCCCACATGGTCCACTCTTAATGTCATTGAGTTTATTATGTTCAAGGAAATTCTATGTGGATTTGAATCTATCCATGACACTTTCTAGATGTGAACTTGGATAATTTACTTAACATCTCTAAGCCTCTCACCTGTAAAATTAGGTTTTCAAGAGGATTACTTAAGAAAAACTCATATAAAGGCTGTATTTGTCACATCTTTTGAGTAGCAAGAAACTCAACACAAATTAACCTAGTTAAGAAAGAAAAGAATACAAAACATACTGACTCATGTAACTAAGAATTCCAGCAGAGTTGCACCCAGGGACTTAAATGATATCACCTAGGTTTGTCTGTGAGCTTAATTCTCAGGCAACCTCTTTCTATATCGACAGAAAGAAGAATGCTGGCAGCCTCAAACCTGAATTCTTATGTCTCATAGTCCAAAGAGAGTTGGGACGTTTCTCTTTAGAAAAGACTCTTTAGAAAGACTCTGATGCTTTCAGGCTAGGACACATATATGCTCCTGTATAAATCACAGTATCCCGAGGAGTATAGAATTGTAGGTTAAGGATGCTCTTATACATATCTCTGGAAACTGGTAGGGCATCATAATTTATAGTTCCATCACGAGCCCTTGGAGACAGAAAAGATGGTTCCCTGAGGGAATGGATAAGGACAGTTACAACCATAGTTTCTGCCACTCTATAAATTGCCATACCTATGGGATGAGGGGCTTGTAAAGGAAGATGTATGTCGAACAAGCAGAAAATGTGACCTTATTCTCTCTTCCTACGTCTCCTCTTTCCTCTCCCTTCTCTTTTCTTTCTTCTCTACAAAGTTTTCTCTTGGATTATTTGAGTCACTCTGCATTTTACCTAGAAATCATCTTAATTCTGCATCTGTCTGTGGCAAAGCTTAGACGAATGAATCTTGGCAGAAAATTTAGGTAATTCTAGTTATGAAATTAGACACTCTGGTAAATTTCTATAGTGCATTATCATCTTTATATTGACACACAAATTGAGTTGTAGAAGCAAAACAAGTCAAGTCTAATGTCATTCTATCATAATAGTCATGGTATTATTTACAAATATCTCTGCTTTAATGTTGCAGCTAGGTGTAAACTTGTTTCCTTCAAAATATTTAAAGATTTAAAGATTATTGAGCCCCAAAGACACAAATAAATAGATTGGAGGCAGAGACTTTTACTCTCATTGTTACTGGTCTCACAGCATGATGTCTGAATTGAGGTAGGTGCCTTGAAGGTTGACCCTCACTGGTGGAGTAACGATTGCAAAACTTTTCAAACTGAGCAGTAAGCTTTTAATTGCACACACATAAAACCTGCAATTTCACATCATGGTAATATGGAACTATGTGGCAATATTTAAAACTTTTTGCTTGCAATGTATCTTTCAAGACAGATTCTTAACATGTTTCATAAACCTTCACAACAACCCCTTGAGGTAAGTTTTATCTTCTTTTTTTCCCCATCTCCAATGAGGTCTATAATTTCCCCAGACTTGAAGGGCATCATTTCCATAGTATATAGATACTTTCTGAATGCAATTTCCATAAAACAAGGCTTTTAATAAGATAAGGTGTTAGGTATGCAATTATCTCCTTTGTTAGATGTAGATATGTTCTAGGTATTTTACATCATCAGCAATGAGTTTCTTCAGCAATTTAGAAACAATAGTGAGCAGAAGGAATTCTAATCCTACATGTATGTGTGTGGTGGGATGGGATTGTGGTTGGTGAGGTATAAATGTGTTTGAACAGAACGAGGCAGCATGTTAACATCTCCCCCTGCATTTCCTCCTCAATAAAGCAGGTGTTGGCTGTCACAGGGTGGTGTTGGGGGGAATAGGGTTCAAGGCTGAAGCTGTGCCAGTAGGACATGACATATCAGATATTTAATTTTTACTTGAAAATGCTTCCCATTGTCCTGATTCAGCCAGGAACTAAGAAAGAACAGGATCAGTTCACTTTCTTAGACAGTCAATTTTCACAAACTTTACCAGTCGGGGGTTTTTGCAAGTAATAGCTCCCAGAGACAAGGTTATGAGATGCAACATTTCAATGCAGGGATACTATCAATCTGAAAATGTAGCACAAAGATAAAGAATTATATTTTGGCATTTAAAAGCACATGATATAAACAATGATAAAGAAACAATTTAGATTGATTAGAAATGCACTTGACTGGGAGATATTAAATGGGTAAACCTGGCTACCACTTACTTAACCCTGAGCTAGTCCAGGCATATCTTCTATGCTGTTCTTTATCTACAAAATGAGCGGCTGGTTGCAATGATCTAAAGATCCATTCTGGTTACAACACAGATTGGAAAGTACCATTAGGCAAATCATTTAATTCAGCTCTGCTTCCTCATTTGTGAAATAGCAGCAATACCTGCCTTGAGTTTCTCACATAAGTACTGTGCAATTAAATGAGATTATGTATATGAAAACCCTTTACAAAATAACAGTTTAATCGAAAGTTAACTTATTCTTACTACTAAAGTGAAACAACTAATTAATCGGAGGAGATGGATACTGGTCTTATGACTTTTAAGTAATTTATCATTGGGAGTCTTCATTTGGAAATTCATCATATGAAGTATCAGAAACAATTTGTCCTCATTGCTGTACCCATTCACACTTTAATTTATCTGCAGCATTTTCTAATTTTCTGTACACTTTACTGCTCATTCTCTCACTTTTCCTCCAGTTACCCATCAAATATTCATCCATTCATTTTCTAAAGTCAATACATAATAATAATGTATAATACATAAGCCTTATTTGCACACAAGATGTTCTCAATGGAGGATACCTATCATTTTATTTTTCTTTTTTCATGGGCTTTTCTCTTAATTTCTTCATTTACTTTACTTGAATTCCTTACCTCTCTTTCTTGTATCCCATTTAATAAATCAGAAAACATTTACCGAGCACCTACTAAAAGGCTAGGGACGGTGCTGAATGCTGGCATACAGAGTCCTTAGAGAACTGACCCTTTATTGCAGAGATGAGTAAAGAAACTCTGACTTGCAGCAGAACATGGTCAGTCTTCCACAGAGGTAGACTCGAAGTGTAATGGAAGCACACTGAAGAGTCAATCAGACAAGGAGTTGAAGAGAAGGGCCCTGAAGAAACATACCTGAGCTCAGGTTTGAAAGATGACTAGCATTTGACTAAACCAATATGGAGACAAACTATTCCAGGGACCAGCAGGTGAAGGCAAAGAAGAGTGTAATTCCTTTGACGGAACTACAGGTGGATTGGTATAGATGGAGAAAAAATAGGTTCTGTGTGAGGGAATAATAGGATTTAAGCTCCTGGGGAAAGCAGAGACCAGACTCCTAACACTTATACACTAAGCTAAGTAGTTTGAACTTTATTGTGAAGGTTATGATGAATCATTATAAGTCCTACACAGATCAAATTAATATTTCAACAAGGTTGCCCTAAGAACTGTATGCATAATGGATTTGCTTGGAGAAACCGGAGGCAGCTCTACTAGCTGTATTAAAGTTGCATTTTCTTCAACGGCAGTTCAACATCCAGAACTAAGGAAAATCATCAGTGCTAGAAATTAGAGGGGAAGCTGTCATTTTACATGGAAAAGGACATCTTTAAGGGTAGTGAAATCTCAGCTTCCAAGCATGAATTTTGTGGTCTTCTTGACGACCATATCTTTGCAAATATATTTTATTTTATTCCATTTTTATAGAAACATGATCTCACTCTGTTGCTCAGGCTTGAGTGCAGTGATGCAATCATAGCTCATTGTAACCTTGAACTTCTGGCCTCAAGTGATGCTTCCACTTCAGACTCCTGTGTAGCTGGGACTACAGGCATGTGCCACCATGCCTGGCTAACTAAATAAAATGCTTTCTTTTGTAGAGATAGGGTCTTCCTATGTTGCCCAGGCTGTCTTGAATTCCTGGCATCAAGCAATTCTCCCACTTCGGCTTCCCAAGTTGTTGGAAATGCAGGTGTGAACTACTGCACCCAACTGCAAATATATTTTGAAATAGTCAAACATCTTAGATAGGTTTGTTATTTTATAGTTTATGCCAACCATGTTGCCAAATGCAAATTCAAGCAGAAACAGAACTTGATGGCCCAGAGAACAGCACTAGAGGGACTGTGGAGGGTTGATCTGACCCTTCTTACTTTGGCAAATGGCTAGAAGAGTAATTAGGAAGCTGTTGCCATTTTCTAGGAGATAATTAATGACAGACTGGTCCAAGAAAATGGCAGAGAGGATGAGACTGGTAAGAGAGCTACCAAGGAGACAGACGGCATGGCATCAGGGCATCAGATAAACCTGAGCTGAAATCCCCAGTCTGCTAAGAGCCATCGTGTAGGCTATTTGACCTCTTGGTTTCTTATTTTCCTTATATGCAAAATAGTGAAGATCTCATGGATGGTTTGAGGATTAAATAAGAAAATGTATGTTAAATGTATAGCACATCATGCTCCAGTTTCTAGTTCAGAGTTAGTGGGTCAGTGGTGATAGAGAACAAATACAGCTGTGTTTTTCTTTTCATGTCTGTTTCTTTCCTTCTTTTGTCCCCATGGTTAAAGTTATTCTTTTTTTCTTCTTCTTATTCCCACCTTACTCTTCTTTTGCAAATCTGACCATCTCTTGTCACTTTTATTTTTATGAAGAACCACTCTGAGAAAATGAAGAAGTGGCACTTTGTTGAAGATGTCACACTTTATTTACAAGAGAGTTCCTCTCACCTTACTAGTTCTTCACTACAGGACAAGCAAGCTAGCCTGTCCCAAATCACCCTGAAGACTTTTGGT
Organism: Mandrillus leucophaeus; assembly: GCF_000951045.1. NCBI lineage: Eukaryota > Metazoa > Chordata > Mammalia > Primates > Cercopithecidae > Mandrillus > Mandrillus leucophaeus. The sequence continues at coordinate 27,160 of NW_012101447.1, forward strand.
GAGGTTTGAAGGCATCATCTCCTCCATTCTGGGGCAGGGGCATTCCCTGTCTGCTCCACACTGGATTGGACCCTTCTGTTCTGTGTTCCACAGCACCCTGTGCTCATTCCAACATTAGGTAAAATGACATATATCATAATGATCAGTTCACTGTGTGTCTCCCTTCTTTGTTAATTCCCCAAGGGTGGAGTACTGAGTGTCACTGACTCTATACTAAGAGATTGATGACAAGTTTATTACTTATGATGTTTGCCCAACTGCTCACTCTTCCAAGGACAAATAGATCTAAACTACGTGTTCAGATTGAATGTTTCTTTTTTTTCTTACAAGAAATAAATAAGTAAATGAATAAACCTCCCCTTATTTGAGAAAAAAGGTACGTGTTGATGTTTGATTGGGACGATGTCCTCATGGAGTAAACATTTTAATGGTAGTCCAATATTCTAATGGGAAATGTCTATTACAGGAGACATTAAATCCCACATCTTAAATCACATGTAACACTTATGATACAAAAGGAAAATATAAACATTTTTATTTTCTATGAAACATTTGTAAAATATGTTTGGCTACATGGCTTAATAAATATTAATATAATGCAACCCTTTTGAAGAGTATAATGTCAAATGAGAGTATCATATATGTATGTGTATACATACACATATACATGTATACACATAAATATATTAGATTTTTACACCAACAATTCTTGTGGAACATGGCAACCAAATGACATCGTTATGAGTTACCTTTGATTCTTCATGCAGGGGAAACTGCTCTTCAGTCATGAAGTCTTTACAAACCAATGCTATCATCTATAGAGTCTTGAGGCTAATTTATGTGTTTGTTTCTTTAGAAATTATATAATAATATGCAGAAAAGTAAAGTTAGCTTTACATATTGTTCACTGTTTTGAAATAGTAGCTTAGGTTGAGTTTACTTCTAATATCATTAGCAAATATTTTCTGCAAACACTTTACCCTTCTTTACATGGTTTGGAAGAAATGCCTTGTCCTTATTGTGTTGTTTTGTTGTTTTTCAGTTCCAGACTAATCACTGATATCATGGATTCTCTATTTAACATAGAATGTATTACTAACTGAGCCATGAGAAAATAAAATAAACAAATAGAAACAGAAAATGCAATAATGAAAGAAATCCAAGATAAAGTGTGCGTTAGGCTATTCCTGCATTGCAATTTTCTGTTTTAGTCTGTTCTTCCACTACTATAAAAAAAAAATACCTGAGAGTGGGTAATTTATAAGAAAAGAGGTTTTATTGGCTCACAGTTCTGCAGGCCGTACAGGAAGCATAGTGGCATCTCCTTCTGGAGACTCCTTAGAATCAGGCACTTCACATGGGAAAAGCAAGAGCAAGAGGGAAAGAGTGTGTGCCACACACTTTTAAACAGTGAGATCCTAAAAGAAGTCTCTCACTATCATGAGGAGAGCACCAAGAGGATGCTGCTAAACCATTCATGAGAAATCCACCCCCATGATCCAGTCACCTCCCACCAGGTCCCACCATCAGAATTAAAGACTACAATTCAATATAACATTTGGGCAGGGACAAATATACAAACGGCATCATTCTGCCTTTTGATACATACATTTTATTATTTTTATTTTGTTCAAAGAGAACGCTTTTCCTGTAAGTTCCTCAAGGCATGCTAAAAATCTTAGTTAACATGCCCTGACTCTCATGACACAGGACTATAGATCTTGAAATACAGAGTTTAGTCTGCTAGGGCTGTCATAACAAAATTCTACAGCTTGTGTGGCTTAAACTACAGAGATTTACTTTCTCACAGCTCTGAAGGCTAGAAGTCCAAGAGGAAAATTCCTTCAGGGTTGATTTTTGGTGAGGTCTCTCTTCTTAGCCTGCAGACGACTGCCTTCTTGTTGAATCCTGGCATGGCTTTTTCTCTTGGTGCATGCTGAGAGCAAGAAGAATCTCGTGCCTCTTCATCTTCTTATGAAGACACCAGGCCTAATGAAATGTGGCTCCCCCTTATCACCTCATTTAATCTTAATTACCTCATTTAAGGTCCAATATCTACTTACAGTCACAATGGGGGTTAGGGTTTCAACCTGTGAATTCTCAGGGGACAAAATTCCATTCATAACATAAAGGATAAAATTAATAGGTCTAATAAGTTGAAAAGATTTTTCATAATAATTTCTTTATTCATTATAAAATTCATGTGGCTGTCTCTGCTATGCCATATTCAAAAGGGAAGGAAAGTCAAAAGGGAAGGAAACTCCAAAGTTAAAACTCTATATTAGAAAATCTTGCATATAAATTTAGGTCCAAATATTGACTGAGAAGCCCTTGGCTGACTGTTGAGAAGATTTAAATCCATGAACATGGGAGAAAAGCTGTTGTATTTTCCTTTGCCACAACTTTCCTTTACTTTATGAGTTCTCTCTCACGTCTGGGATTTTTTCCCCATTACTAAGAGAGAGATTTTCTAGATCATGCCAGTCACAAGAGAAGATTTATTGATTGTGATCAGTATTAAGCATGCAATTACCACACTATAAACTACACTAAAACTTTAAAGCCATTTGAAACTGGAAGACAAAGAGACATCCCCTTCAAGCCTCTGCAAAAATTATAAGCTCCATTTCAGCTTTTCTATGATATTTATAAAATTCACAGAGAACTTTCACAGATATTATCCTTTGAATCTCAACTTATGCCATGAGATAGGAGAAGAAAAATATTGTTATTTTTACAAAGGAAAAAAAAAGCTGTCCTAATTACCAGAGACAAAATCAAAACCTGGTTTTATTAACTACAACTCCAATACATTTTAGAATTCATTTACATACATTTTACTGATGCCTTTTCATTCAGATGCTTGTTGCTTCTTCAGTTTCTTCAAACTTTCTACCCAACCCCAAAAGAACAAATATGATCAGAGGAAAAACAAACACACGAGTATTTTATTACAAGTATTCTAAAAATAATTATTTCTTTTCTAAAAGAAAGGGAACTATAAAAATTGAGATCCAGAATCAGCCAGTTTTCAAGGAGGCTTCATATTCTCAGGCATTCTTTATCTATAGTAATCTTTACAAAATGTTCACCTTATCAAAATCCCCTGCATAAAATGCTTCCATGTTTATCCTGTATCTACATCTAGAAGAAAATACATTCCCATTAGGATGCTGAACAAGAAACGGACTTTGTCTACCTCTGAAGCTTTGCTAATTTAGATTCCAGTCTTGATGTTCTTCAAAAAAAGCTTGCCTTTTCCTATCTCAATACCTACTCATCCTTCAAGAATCAGCTCCAATATCACCCTAATTTGCAAAGTTTATCCTTGGTTTTCACGAGAAAAACTTGTGTTTCTCTTCATACTCTAAACAATGATTTTTTTTTTTTTTGATTTTTAATTTTTCTCTCTCTCACCTTGAGGAAAGGCTGGGAGGCCAACCACTCTGTTCGATGCATCTTTAGATTCCAACACCTTACCCTAGGTATATAATAAATGTTTATTAAATAAGCCAATGAATTAATAAACTAAAACAAAGATACAGGTTGGATATATAGAGGCAATATCTTGTCAAGAGGTAAAAACAAAAATGGACCTTAGAATTGGATCTATGTTTGAGTCCCACTTTTGACACACATTACCTAATACTAACCATGGAAAACTTACCTTATCTTTCTGTTTCAACATCTGCATAATAAAGATACACAAAGGAGCCTGGGATGGTTAGCACTGGGCCTGGTTCATGAACTACTCAACATAGGCATCATTTTAATTGTAATAATAATAGATTTTACTGAGGGAATGGCTAATAGGGTATGGTTGGTGGATAGCCACTCTAAGCAAGAGGGATAGGTCAAAGCTATTGCTAAAGGACACAGAGAAAGAAGTTTCACAGCATGCCATATTATAATTCTTTGAGAAATTGCTCTCCCTGCCAACAGCCCTGCCTGTATGATGGATGAGGTGATGTAAGACAAGCTGAGGTGAAGCCAAACAGCAAATGGGGCTGACTTTTTAAAAAGAAAAATAAAAGTGCTATTAACAAGCAATAGTCAAAATCAAAGCATGATCTTTATGAGATCTCAATGTGGCTACCAGTCACCTAACATGTTTTCAGCTACAAATTTCCACAAAGCTAGTGATCATAGCTACTTTAATTCTTTGTAATACAAAGTACAAAGAACATTAACTAAGATGAATTCTCCTCCTCATCAATCATCCTCTATTCCCCATCAAGAAAAATTAGTTATGAAGCCCCCATCCATGGGACTGTGCAGAGAATTATAACCTTTGTGAAAGCATCAGATATTCTTAGAGAGAAAATTAAATATCTCTGAAATAATATGCAGATACTCTGTTGTGTTTATCTTTTCTCATCTCTATTTTATAAAATTAAAAACACTGTTATCAATGCTGATTATCAGTGTCTTTTGTTTAACAGTCCCAGTTTTGTAAATACAATAACACTTTAATACAACTTGTAATAATTCATCACAGAATTGTAGCGGGACTTGTGTTTAATAAACTTTAACATTTTACTCTTTAAGAAGTATTTGCTAGCAAATTAGTACTAAAATCCAAATTTTAGGTTGGAAATTGGACATATTTAGGAGACAATATGCATTAAACACAATCTAAAATATTCACACATATCTGGTCTGGAGTCAGGGCCAATCAATCCTATTACTATTTAGTGATAATCAGTCTTTGACAACTCCCTGCTTTACTTGGAAATACTATTAATTAGCTCAACAGGTCAAGTTAATAATCAAGCTTGGGAACACACACACACACACACACACACACAACTGTACAATCAAACCACATGAAATAATTTTGTACATTTAATGATTTTCAGGAAAATTAAAATAAATATTTTTAAATTATTTGCAGCAGATTCATTTTAGACCACAAACACAGTGTGCAAAAAAATATTTTTCTTGTCCTGCTTAAATAAACTTCCATCCTATTGAACCTGTGAAAGATGGATTCTTAGTCATGATTAGAGACAATGTCTAGATTTACATTTCCTTCCCATCAGAGAAAGGGCCCTGAACTGCAATCTTGAATGTGTTCAAATTCTCATTTTCCAAGTGGACAGGCAGTCCCTGACCTGTGGTAGCTTTGTCATTCAGTGCCCAAGATAGGGTATGAACAGGCTGGTGTGGACTGAGGGCCTTAGCATTTGATTCAGCTTCCCAAAGGCCAGTGGGCCCTAGACTTCACATTACCCACAACACCTTCTTACCAGTGCCCTAAACCCAGAATAACTCTTGCCTTTAGGCTGCATCTACTTTCAGTTCTGCAATGTTCTCTCTGGTTTTTACACACCTTGGCTATAGGATTAATGCTTGAAACCTGGAATGGGCAGGGGGAAGCCAGGTGGAGTGGAGAGAAAGAGATGAACATACAGCAAGAATCAATCCAGATCACTGTATCAGCCATTTCTCTCATCTCATTTTAAAAATAAGTCAGAAGACAGTGATGAGTTTTAAGATAAAGCTTTAATCATTGGAATATCCTAGAAGTCACTGAGTGTTTCTTAAAAAGGCAAATGACAGTAATAAATCAACCTTAGAATAAGAAGGCAGAACTAAAGGAAAATTAACTGTTTTGAAGCTCATCTGAATTGTGATTGTTAGTCTTATGTGTCAACTTGACTGGGCCATAGGATGCCCAGATATTTGGTTAAACGTTATTCCTGAGAGTGTCTATGAGGATATTTCTAGAATAGATTAACATTTGAACTGGTCAATTGCATAAAGCAGATAAGATTCCCCACTGTGAGTGGATATCATTCAATCTGTTGAGGGCCTGCATAGAACAAAAAGGCAGAGAACACTGAATTCCCTCTCTAGTTGATGGTTGAAGTGGGACATGGAGCTTCTCCTGCCCTTGGTGCTCCTGGTTTTCAGGTCTTCAGACTTGGACCGGAATCTATACCATTGACCTGTGACTGTCAGGCCTTCAGACTACACCAATGGCTTTCCTAGGTCTCCAGCTTGCAGACAGCAATATCAGATCATGGGACTTCTCAACCTCCATATGTGCACCAATACTTTGTGATGAAGAAAGATACTCTATTGGTTCTGTTTGTCTGGAGAACACTGATGAATACATGTAAGCTTTTAAAAGTGTCCCTTTAAAATCTATGTTTCTTTTAAAATCTCCTTTATGTAGACTTTACTCCATAGCATAAGAAACCTTTCTTCATTCACAATATTTCTTTTGAAATGATTGTCTTACTCTGTCTGACTCTGGAGTCTCCTCTGAATTTTAGAGGCCGCCTGTGGGGAGTTGAAAAATGAATTAAGTAACCTGTGTTCTACAACATCTATTATTCCCATCGAGCAACCCCACTCAGATATATTCTATAGAGAACTTCCTAGTAAACTGCTTTCTGAAAAAAAGATTCTCTAGAAAAAAAAGTATGAAAAACTACTATAGGGTATCAGAGAAATGACTATTATGATAGAATAAAAGGTAGGTGCTAAAACACATTTTATAATCTATAAAGCTAAAGAAATTCTTTATCACGTGAAAGGGCAAAGGCAACAGTAGTAAAATTAACGATCAAATGATCTTATTAACTATCAAAGTATCTATACTTCTAGTCCTCTCAGCCTAACATTTTGTCGGTAAGCATTTATAATAAGTAATTGAAAATTATCTCTGTAGGTAGAAAATTCAATACTCAGAGATTTTAGAGGAAAATAGAATATGAATTTTAATTCCTCTTTTATATCCAAGTATATTTTTCTACATATTTTCCTTAAAAGAGACCTGTATTTTATTTACCATCTATAATATTCACTCAATGTATATTAATAATTATTGTTTTTAATAATAGTGTTATTAAAATAAGAAAAAAGAATAAGAAGAGGAGAAGAAATCCAGTTTAGGAAAAAAAACCACACCAGTAACAACAGAAGCAGCTCTGTCTGAAGGCCTAGTTTACCACCTAATGTGTTTTTTAACTTCTCTGAACCTCAGTAACTTCATCTATGAACTGAAGTGAATGACGTTAATGATAACTTTAACATGGAGTGCCAGGAACTTTTCTAAGCATGCAGTATCCATTAATTTCTTTCTCACACAACTCTATGAGGTGGTTGCTACTATTATCACCATTCACATGGGGAAACTGAAGCCCAGAAAAGGTAAATACCTTGTCCAAGTTCACTGTATCAGTCTGTTCTCCTACTGCTAATAAAGACATATACAAGACTGGGTAATTTATAAGGAAAGAGCCTTAATTGACTCACAGTTTCATATGGCTGGGGAGGCCTCACAATCATGGTGGAAGGCAAATGAGGAGAAAAGTCACATCTCACATGGTGGCAGGCAGGAGAGCTTGTGCAGGGGAACTGCCCTTTATAAATTCATCAGATCTCATGAAACGTATTCACTATCAAGAGAACAGCATGAGAAAGACCCGCTCCCCGTGATTCAATTACCTCCCTCAGGGTCCCTCTCACAACATGTGGGAATTATGGAAACTACAATTCAAGATGAGATTTGGGTGGTGACACAGCCAAACCATATCAGTCATGTAGTCACCAAATGGTAAAGTTGGGATTCAAACCTAAGCAGTCTGACTCCAAGGCTACACTCTTAGCCACTATTTTATATTTCATCTTTAGGGAGTTGAGCCCATACATTAAGACTACAGAGTCTTTGTTCTTTAGCCCTTGGTTGATAGCTTATCATTTATTCTACAGATATTTATTTGCATCTACTATGGGTCAGCTACTCTTATAAATAATGAAGATACCTAGTATATCTAGTAATAAAGGCAAGACAAATGATTACCCAAAAATGCCTATGATATAATAGGGATGAAACAAAATAATCAAACAAAGTTTGTATAATATGTCAGGTGATAGTAAGTGCTAAGAATAAAAATAGAAAAAAAAATGGATTGAGATAATAGGGACAGTTCCTACTTGATTTAGAATAGAGAATTTCCTGACATGGTGATGCTTGAATAGAGATATGAATAAAATGAGTGAATTTTCTGGAGTGATTATAAGGACTATATGAAATAGGTACACACAGCTACCTAAGAGGGTAGCTGTGTCATAATAGGGGCTGTCAATTTTACTGTCTTCTTGAGAGAGGAAAATTGAGCCCTAGTAGAAGCAAAGCCTTGATGGAACACCTTTTCCATTCAAGCTAAATTTTTATTAAAAAAATAAAAAACAAATATGACCAAAAGTCTCCAAATCCCCTTGAGCACTCAAATTTACAAAAACAAAAGTACTGCAAACTGAGATAAGTACAAGCTGTGTGTCCATCTGTTTGTGTGTGTACGTGAAAGAGACACCAAGAGTTCAATGACAGAGTAAAAGGAGAGAGAAAATTTGATAGAGACATTCAAGGGTTTAAGCAGAAAGTGCTGACATACTTGTGAGCATTTCTGAGCATGAAGTGTCTGATGTGCTAATAAATGATGCTTCAGAATTCAGAACTTTTATACAGTCAAGGGAAGAAGAACATTTCACTGCTTCTGGATTTCAACCAGCTCAATTAATACCATATATACCATATGGCTCACCCAAATCCATGAATCACAGGTACAATTACCATTGTGTTTTAAATAGTACCATGACTATCATAATGCCATGCAGAGAAATTAAAGTTTCCTTTGGGAAAATTATGTGGATGTTAACATTTTATATGACTTACTTGAAAAAAAAATTGGGTTGTAGTAGGTCTAAATTTCTTTTTATAATTTATTAATTATAAATTTCGTTTATGGTATATAACTGTGAATATCCATCAAAGCGTATGATTTACCTGAGTCCAGATTGTGCTTTTAGGGATTACATCATTTCATGGTTTCAGTATTAAATTAAAGTAAAATTCCTATAAAAGTCTACCTGAAATGTAATACAGAATCCAGGTGCAGGGATAGCAAAATAGTAATTACTTTGGCTTTCTTGGCTTGGACAGGTGGATCAGACCAGGTTAGTGTTACCTTACATCACATTGCTGTTGTTGCATAAACTTTGCAGCCACTTACTGATATCTGTGCCCATCTAATTTAATTTAAATACTTAGTTGATAGATATAATACAGGGACATTTGAGTAATGGAAGGTGGGGGACACAAATGTGCTTTTGTTTCTCTAATGGTAACAAAAGTTCTTTGCAGGAGGAAATAATTGGAGGAACTCTAATCCAGTCAGCTGCTCTCTGTTCCACCTATTGCATGATTTGATTAAACTTTTGGCTGTCCCGGTGGAGGTCCTTGCCAGAGAATGAGGTGCTGCAGGAGACCACACCCTTCGAGCAACTCCTCTCTGTACTCTTCCACCTTGCCCTTTCCTTCACCCAAAACTGTCAGCCTTGCTTTTCCAAACTTTTACACATCATGTGCTCTAACTCAAGCTGTTGCACTCCTCTAAATTGCTGTTTAGATTATTTTATCTAAGAAGGGAATTCTCCAAGTTTAAAAGTATCAGGCATGCAATATTTCAGTCACATAATCTTTTTAGTATGACCTCATGCCATGGCCCTTCAAAATACATCAAATTAAAGTTTTACAAACCAAACACTGTCAGAAGGAATAGTGTAATAACTCCTTTGAGTGGCTGAAGCCTCTATTCTTCATCTCCTCTCTATATTTCTCCATAAATTGCAAGCCCTAATTTGTTTTGAAGGAGGTGGTAACTATGATGATAACAAACAGTATTCTGCAAAGTCAGAACACTGATTCTTTTTTATCAAAGTATTATTTTACTTAATAAATTAATAGTAAAATCAAATATTAATAATAAACATAGCTCTCAAATTAAGCTCTTTAGATGAAGTAATTTCTCTGAGAATAGATCCACCCATATCTATTTCCAAAAATCTAAATTGCAAGAAACATTAATGCAACATGTCTTTTTCACTAACAGAAAAAGCATAGTAGTTGTGCTGGTTTATTTTAAAATAAATATTCAATATGAAGTTTACATAATAATTTGACTTTACAGGAATTTTATATTTTAGTAACTAAGTAACATTAAAAAATACAGTGACTTATTACTTCATGTAAGATAAGGGTAATAGTATTGTAACTATGGAGACAACTTTTGATCAAAAATATTGTCAAGACACAGACCTTTCCATGAGTGTTGGCTTCTATGTTCACACCCTTTCTAGCTGTGGTATGACTTTTCTTCATTCCTTATAAAACCTAAATACTAAATATAAATATGCTTAAAATGCACATGCCATATGGTTTACACTGAAACAGATAGGTAGTTTTAATTTCAGAAAGCCACATTTCTGATTTTATAGCAGCCCCTATGTATCATTTATTCATTTAAGTTTTATCTCAACCCTCAGAGGAAACTTATTGCATATCCCATCATCAAACTTCAAAAGACACAGTTTGTTATCCTAAATAAGTATTCTTTCCTTACAGTGACAGCATAAGCCTACAAATTTGATTTCATGAAAACTTTCTTTACCTCCGTTGATATCCACTGTACTTTTTTAGATATAGTCCTAAGGCCAACAGGCTTTTGGCAAAGGAGATAGTGGGCAAGTCTGTGAGTACAAATGGCTTTGTTGTATTTTTGAGACTTCTGAACCACTTTTCACATCCACTCCCAATCAGTTAATACACTAAGTAGTTGTATTTTGAGACATCTAATATGTATGGGAGAAGCAAAATTCCCTGTGCCATCGAATTGGGTCATCTTGAAATATAAAATATAAACAAGTGTTAAATGGTGTCATGAATCAGGAAGTACTAAATGAATTCAGAGGAGTAAGTCAGCTACAACACTTGTAGAGACTTCAATATCACCTGCTTTTGATGAGTGGGCAAAAATGAAGAGACTAGAAGGAAAGAAAGAAATTTCAGGTGGAGGAAGAGATTAAGCCTTGGAGACATAGACCTGGTTAAGAATATTCTCCAGAAGTGAAAAGGATTGTTCTCTCTAAAGTTTAATGGGAAATGATTTTAGACTGTTTGAGTGAGGGCAGAAAATGAAGGACTTTAAAATCCTGGTAGTGAAGGGATCTGTAATAGTAGCCTCTTAAAGTGAACTCTTGTAAAATCTTCAGCAGGTACATGAAAACTGTATGTGAGAAATCTTGACATACTGGATTGGAATTTAAGAGAAACTGAGGTCATAGGACCTCACAGTCAGGCAGAGGATTGTTCTTCCTAATGTCCAGACAATTATTATAGCAAGAAAATGTTGTCTGTGAAGAAATGAATTTGAAAAGTCATCAAAATCAAAGGAAGAGATAATTACTCTTAACCAATAATGACAGACTAGTGGAGGCTTTAAAAAGATTTGTAAAGTTTATTGGGCCAAACAGGTGAATACTTATTCCACAGCTGTGCCTGCCTTCTTCTTACTGCCACACTTTAGATGACATCATTATTTTGTCTGGAATGCACTTCCTCTCCCTTGCTAACTATAACAATACTAGCACCTGATATTGACAGAATGCCTTATACTTGTGAATTTGCAAAATGATTAACTTCGTTATGCGGGTGGAACCAGAAAAAAAGTGATTTGCCCAATCAGATAATCTAGAATAAGACTAATTCTAGTTCTTGAGGTCTTTAACACCTCTATTTTTTTTAAAAAAAGACTTTGATGGCCCAAAATAAAGTTTAAAATATGGAGCTCAACTATAACGTAATTCCTGAGGATTGCTCTTGAGTGATGATAGTAGTTATTTCTATGTTGACATGCCAACCCGTCAGAGGAGCGGTGAAGCTTGATTTAATCCTCATCAAGATTAAATTAAATTAAATCAATTATTTTTCCCCAGTCTTTCTTAGATGTATGATCTTCACTCGTTACAACCTTCCCACTGTGTGTTGGTGGAAAATTCACCTATTTCCTCCTTGGCCTTATGCTTAGAAAGGGGCACAGTTGAAGGGCCTTTCCAGGGGTTTAACAATAGGCATGAATATGTGTTGTTTGCACACAGATTCTGTTTTCCAGGCAGAGTGCCCAGCTTCATTTGCATTTTTGTTTATTACTTCTTCAGCATTCCACATGCTATTCAGCTGGCTGTTTTGTGAATCTGATCACATTTGGCTTGCTATTCTTTAAAAGGGAAAATGTCATTTTAAGATGGGGAATAGATCTATATCTGGAATGGGATACAATTTGTAATTCTGAGTCTTTTGTGTTGTTCCATTCATTTGTTTATCAGAGCATTCTCTGGATGCTGTAGGGGTACCCTATGGAAAGAAGGCTTTCTGAGGTTCCTATTATAACACGAAAAGAGAAAAATGAGGGAAAATGGGATCTTTGTCAAAACAAAACAATATGCCAATTATTTACCACGTTTAAATTCAAGCAGGTTTTCAGTATTTTTTTTTTTTTTGGTAGTAGAGTTTGAGATACGTGGTTTACATCCAGCTAGCATGTTTCATGTAGTTATGTGTATAATGTGTCAGGTGTGTGTGTGTGTGTGTGAGAGAGAGAGAGAGAATTAAGAGAGAGAGAGATAATTGGAAAAATATCACGAAACAGTCCCACTTGCACTAAGGTGCCTCCTCTACCATCATGAATCACCAGCCAGGAGGCTCCTTTCTCTGGTGATTCGCTTCAATTCGATTTTATTAAAAAATTATTTCTTGGTTTATGGCACTGTGAGAGACATTACTATGGATGTTAAGATGAATAGATGTTTAATTAGGGCAAAGGGAGAGAGAGAGGGTGACAGCCACAGGGAGCTATCTCTACAAATAAACGAGCTTTCAGTAAAGCGAGGCACACCAGGAAATGGAGGTCCTGCGCATTTGCATTATAGTGGGGAATGGAGAGATGGCCATGGAGGATGAAACAGACGAGGTTCTAAGGATAGGGGAATGTACTGTATGTTATTCAAAAGAAATCAGAATTCATTCTCATCTCTCTGTAAGGGTAACTACTATCAACATTTTTATTTAGACACAGAACACGGTTTTTAGTTTCTGGCCTATATTCTATCTCCCATTCTCCACCAACTCTGAAGTGATGAGTGGGAGTAGTAAAGGCATTCTCCCTAATTTTATCTTTGTCAGTGCTCTCACAAAATGTGTAGGGCGGAAACAAGTGTCTAAGAGCTTCAGTTCGTATATAGACATAGTTTGTAGATCGGGGAACTAGTGCCTAATAGCTTAAATTCGTATATAGACATAGCTGGCTTTATCGTGCAACGAGATTTCAACTTTCTGGATTCTCAGTCAAATTTAGTCTGCAGACCACAGGCAGCATGCTTCCTAACAAAGATCTATTGCCTTTTTGTCTCCACTTGCAGACTAGTTCACTCTAACCTGAAATTTTGCTGGAATTTTGTGATACAATTGTTTGCTGGAAGTTTCGAGAAGCAGCCAGCACACAGACACCTTCTGATTTTTTTCCCACTTATTTACCCAGGGCTACAGCACTGCCTGGTACTTCATTTATCTTCCAAAGTAAGATAAATGTTAACAGTATGTTTTTCAAAAATAATTTCAACTTTTATTTTCAATTCAGGAAGTACCTACACAGGTTTGTTATGTTGCTGTATTGCGTGATGCTGAGGTTTGGGGTACGATTGATCCCATCACCCAGATAGTGAGTATAGTACCCATCAGTTAGTTTTTCAACCCTTCCCCTGGCCCCTCTTCTATTAGTCCCCAGTGTCTATTATTGCCATCTTTAAGTCCATAAGTGCCCGATGCTTAGCTGCTGCTTATAAGTGGGAACGTGTGCTATTTGGCTTTCTGTTCCTGTGTTAATTTGGTAAGCAATATTTTGACTATGCTTTGCAATTCCTTAACCAAAGTTACCAGGCTTCCAAGCTCCAAAGTTTATATCCCCTCTACCTCTACTGAGTCAATGCCATATTTTAGATTTTTTATTTTTTTGCATTCTACTTCTATCAAATTTTGGCAGTTAATACAAATAATAAACAAGGACCAATGCCAATTTTGTTAGTTTTCAAAGAAATTTTTAAAATAATGAAACAATAATGAAAAAATAATAAAACAAGTACAAATTCAATGACAAATAATAAATGTGAAGTAAAACTGGTACTCATGCATGCATATTGGCAAAACCATGTTTTCATTTAATTGAGCAACACAGATCAAGACTAATAAAATATTTTGATATGCAGTAAGTAACATTGATGCAAACCTTTTAAAGAAATAATAAACTTTATATAAAAACAATGTGTATGATTTGCTTCCTGTCATCGACAAAAATAGGAAGTTACTTGTCTTAGTCTGTTTAGGCTGCTATAACAGAATACAATAGACTGAGTGGCTTGTAAACAAGAGAAATATATTTCTCACAGTTCTGGAAGCTGAGATGTCTGAGATCAAGGTGCTGGCAGATTTGGTGTCTGGTGAGGGTCCACTTTCTGGTTCACACATGGCTGTCATTTGGCTGCATCTTCATATGGCAGAAGGAACCAGGGAGCTCTCAGGGTCCTTTTATAAAGGCACTAATCGCACCTAGGATGGCTCCTTCGTGAGCCTAATCACCTTCATGCCCTAATCACCTCCATGCCCTAATCATTTCCATGCCCTAATCACCTACCAAAGGCCGCACCTCCAAGCCCCATTAAATTAGGATGAGATATCAACATATCAGTTTTGAAAGGGACACAAACTTTTCATCCTCGTTCTACTTGAATATTGAAATGAAGAAAAGTAGATAAGACAATTATAAAACCTCTACTCAACAGAATATTATGTAGCTATGAAAATAATTATGAAGACTATGTTGTCACATGTTAAAGGGCTGATTGTATAAAAGCCAGGATATAAAATTACATGTATGTAATGATTGCAAGCAAGTGAAGTAATGTATAAAAAATTATTGGATATGATTGTAGCTAATTGATTATAGCTGTTCTATTGAGTGGTGAGATCATGTCATTTTTCTACAATTTCCAAGGTTTTGTCCAGGAAAAATACCAAAAGGATTATGGTCTATGAACTGACATGACTTACCTATAAAAATAATAAACTGAACCTATATTATTAAAACAGTTTAAAAGGTGCATATTACTGTAGTCTGGTGGTTTAGAGTGAAAACATATTTTGTAAAGCTTGGGCTTTATGCTACTTGCAGAACAGCTGTCTTTATCCATTTATCCATTAATTATTTTCTATAACTTATTTACTTAAAGTTATACAAACTGCTGGTAGTTAATGTTTTAAATTCCATAGAGGTTTACCAAATTAATTCTTAGTCAGTCTCCTCTGGTAGTGTTTCAGACTCAGTTTAAAATTATTTTTGAGATATACACATCAACATTCCACAATATATCTATAACTCTTATAAAATGGTTTTCCATTTTCTGTTTTTTTTTGTTGTGTGTGTGTGTGTGTGTGTGTGTGTGTTCATTTGTTTTTACCGTGAGCTTCTTCCATTTCCCTAATTCTGCCAAACTATATCTGAAGTATTTAAAACAGTATTTTTTAACTTGCCACAAAATAACTTTGGTATAGCTAATGGCGGAATGTCAATATAAATTTGACAGGTAGAAGATCAAAGGCAGAGTAGATTTTTTTTTAAAAAGGACAGACATGTTTGATATACACATAGTAAATTCCCTTGGTTTGGGATCCTGTGATCTGAGTTTAGCTGAATTCCCGGCCTTTTGTTTTTCCCTGTTGGAACTCTTATATCCACTACATGCGTCTATTCTTCTCCGTGTTAGTACTTTTATAAGAATACCGGTAGCCATTTTTTTATGGGGAAGCTCGTGTGCTACATAGTGTTTCTCTTCCAATTGTTTATCTCAAGATAAGTCTATTTTCATTTGAACAAACTATATTACCTCTCTTCAATAAAGATCACTTTTATAATTTTTGCAGGATAAATTTTTAGAGTAATTTGTAGTAGTTCTGGTAGCTCTCCCAATAATAATTCTAATACTTGAGTTCACTCACTATTACGCGTCCCTTGTATCTTACTACTATCATTTGTCTTTTTCTTCTGCACTTTGGGGGAGCCTCTCAAGTTTGTCTTCCAAACTTTGATATTCATTGTTATTTAGTGTTTTAGTTTGGTTTTTAGTTTTCCTCCACCCTGTCTACATCTATCACACTTACATTCTTTTGTTTGTAACCTTTACATCTATACCTGCTTTTATAATTGTCTCTATTCCTGGGCTGGAACCTTTATCTCTTGAATTAAGGGAATCAATTTCCCAAAATGTTCATCTGGCAAATATTGATATTCCTCTGAATCTTTAGGATATTGATTCTTTTTACTTGCTCTATAATAATTTTGCCTGAATATTTGTGTGTGTGCTCTGTGTGTGTGTGTGTGTATGTGTGTTAACTCATTCTTGTCTTCATAGAAGTCAACACAGAACATGATATTGATAAATAACTAAAATTGGTGATTTGCTCTTTATTTGGTTGATGTGAACTCCAAAACAAATGTCTAGCAGACTCTTGTCTAATTCAGATTTGAGGGACAAATGCGAGAACACCTTACAATTACTAAGACCATTATGTTTTGTATGAAACTAAGAAAAATATTTATTTATTTAAAGATAGGTTCTGACTATGTTGCGCAGGCTTGTCTTGTTGTTCTGTCCTCAAGCAATCCTCTAGCCTCTGTCTCCTGAGTATCTGGGATTATAGGCATAAGCCACCATGCCTAGCAATAAAAGACTTATTTTTAAAAACTACATCCCCCAATTTCAAATACTTTCACCTTTTTCCTGTGTGCTCTCCATCTACATAATTTAACTGTGGGGATTCTACTTCCAAGGCCTCAATATGACATTCTCAGTATCCTTTCTTCCTACCCTTCTCCCTCAGTAACATCAGTTTCCTAAATAACATCACCAAATCCCTAACTCAACACTCCCACCCAACCCATCATATGTGTTTTGTCAATACTTATGGAATTTAAGTCCTCGAGTATGTACAGCAGGAAAGAGAAATTTCAACTGGTAGGAGAAATATAGCAATCATGATTTAACACCCAAAAAACCAAAGGTGGGTGACAACTTTTCCAGTTTTTCACTCCATGATTATTATTTTATTCAACAAATGTTTATTAAGCTCCACTATATGCCAGAACTGAGCTAGGTACTGGAAATATCGTGGTAATAATAAGCAAGCAAAAGCTATTATCTCTATTTTCATAGACCTTACATTCCAGTGGGAGAGATAAACATGAATGATCATAATGTCTCTCTTTCATTTTTAATACAAAATTGTGGTAAATATGACAAAGGGAAAGCATAGAGAAAGGGAAAGTCGAGGATTAAGAATGATTCCCTGGGTAGATGACATTTAAGCTGAGGACTGAAGAATGAGAAGGGGTTAACCATGTGCTGAGCATAAATGTGGTTGTCAGGTGAGAACAGGGCTGGAGAGCAGGCAGTGGGAACACAGCCTGCTAAATGCCCGGGGGTAGCAAAGAACTTGGCACCAATCTCGTGTGTCTGAAAACGAAACCATTTAGTTAAGGAAAACGAAGCATAATTTTTCCTACAAGTGAACCTGATGCACAGAGGCCATCACCCCTTTTGTTGTTGTTTTATTTTGCCAGTTCTATTGTAGCAAGTAGACAGTAGGTTCTTCTTTATAGTGTCATCATGAGTTTTCAATATTAAAATGCATATTAATAAGTATTTTTGGCAGAATCTGAAGGAAGATTTGCTAATCAGCTGACATTTTAAGAAGAATCTATCAAGTGGTCAGGCATTCCCAAAGCAGAAGCACAGTGACTAAAAAGACCACAAGGATGGCTATTACAGTTGTGAGGTTAGCTTGCACCCTTCCGTAGGTTTGGCTAGTAAGGAGTCAACAGTCCTAGATAGATCCTGACAATTTGCTTCTTATGCAAAAGCAAAGCAACATTAGCATGGTGATGTCAGCTCCCCACATTCCTGGTTCTATATTATGACACTAACCCAAAAGAGTCAGATGGTGGGTGACACCAGTGAAGTGTCACTGTGTCATGGAGGAGCAGCCTCTATACCACAGCCAAGCAGGTTTATAAACTTAGTCCAGAAGTCTGCAGCTGTACTCCAAGTGAGGGGAGGTAGAAAAGTCCTTTACTCAACTGAAACCAGAATCATCCTGTGGGAGTCTTCCACAAGATTGAAATGAGAAACTGCCTTACAGCAACTCCTTAAAAGATATACCTCCCTTTGCACCAAAAACAGAGTCACAGGAATCGCCATCAAGTCTTGAGTCAGACTACGGTCAAGCGTTGCCCTGTGTGGAGTTGTGCAAGATTGCCAGGGCACCGTGGCAGAGTCACTTGCCTACAGAACCCCCAGTTTGTTTTCAATACTCTTCTAAAATACGTGCTCACAGTGTCCTTTATGATAATCAAAAGAAGTTCATAGCAATGACTTATAGAAAAATAATGCAGACTATTATGATAGTAAAAAAAAAGACAACTCTCTTCCCCTCTTTCCATATTTATACATATATTTTCTATCACTCTCTCTCCAATATATATTCCCTAAACCACAGGCTTTTGCCCTAAGTTTTTGTTATTCAAGATGAATAACACCCCCTTTTTAGGGAGATGGAAATAATTTCTAGACAATTTTAAGGCTATAGACTAACATAGATTGGTAAAATTATCTCTGATTCAGAGAAGAGAGTCCTTAACCCTATTAAAGAAACTCAGAAAAGACTTCTGGAAAATATGACACCAAGGCTAATATCTAAAGGAAGAGAATAAATTCAATTAATAGCTCTATTCTTGGCATATAATAAGCATTCAAAAATGTCAGATGAAGGATGATACACAGCTAGTGTTGTGGTTGGAAATAAAGGCCAGGACAAGCCAATGCAGCATCTTGTATAACTCTCTAAGTATTTTACATTTTACCTCGAAGTTGATTTTAGAAGTTAAAATTATATATTTTTAATTTATAATTTAAGATTATATTTATTTATGTATTAGACAGATAACTCTGGCAATAGGGAGCATAGGTTCATACCTCCACTATACCCCAGCCCCAGGAAGCTAACTCAAATGGAAACAGAACAAAACAGAAAATAAATTAGCAGGGCTTCAAAATGGAAACTGAAAATCTGGCTCTAAAATTTATATGGAAATTCAGAAGACCAAAAATAGCTAAGACAATCTTGCATTACACATTCTTATGTGTAAGAAATCTTGCTTTATGGATATCAAGACTTGCTATATGGTAGATAATTAAGAGAAAGTGGGGCTGCATCAACTATAGACACATAAACCAATGCAATGAAATAGATGCCCAGAAAAAAGACTCACATAGATATAGATATTTGATTTATGCAAACATTAGTACTTTAGATAAATAGAAGAAAGAATACTCTAGTCAATAGAGAGTACTGGGTTGTTTGGATAACCATATGGGAAAAATGTCTTACCAAAAAAATTGTTCCTAGGTAGACACTAGACATAAATATGGAAGGCAAAATAATAAAGCATCTAAATAAAGATAACAGAGGAGAATATCTTCATGACTATTGTTAGGAAGTAACTTTTAAAATAAAACATAAACACAATCATAAATTCGTTAAACTACTTCAAAGTTAAGTACTTTTAGTCAAACTACACCATTTGAGAGGCTGAAAAACAGGCTACAAAGTGAGATAACTATTTTTTTCATCGATAACTGAACTCATGAATGATATAAAGGACTCCTACCATTGCAAACTGAATTGTGTCCTCTGAAGAGTCATATGTTGAAGTCCTAACTTACAGTGTTTCTGTGTTTGGAGATACAACCTTTAGGGTCATAAGAGTGGGGCCCTAATATGATACGACTGATGTTCTTATGAGAAGAGAGCAAGACAACAGAGTTTGCCACTCTCACACAGAGAAGAGGCTATTAAGGACACAGTGAGATGGTGGCTGTCTGGAAGCCAGGAAGGAGCCTCACTAAAATCCAGCCCTGATGGCACGTGGATCACGGACTTTCAATTCCAGCACTGTGAGAAAATAAATTTCTGCTGCTTAAGTCACCCAGTCTGATATTTTGTGATGGTGGTCCAAACTGACTAAGATACCTGCCAATCAATAAGGAAAAGACAACCCAGCAAGGAGAAAAAGGAAAGAGACTTGAACAAGCACCTCACAAAAACATCTCAATGGCTGATAAATACAACAGAGTAAATATAGCATCAGGAATCTGCACAGGAAAACAGAAGCTACTGTATGTATTCCAGGTGTGAAGTGCTTTATTAGAAGGAATTGGAAGCTTATACAAACATTGAAAGAGCTGGGAGAACTCAGAGAAGCTCCTACTCTCTCAGTCTACATCAGTAAAGCAAATAGTTCCCAAGAGTCTGTGCTCTCTATATAATAGTTCTCAACAGTCTTCTGTGAATCTAATGTCTGCCTATGAGTCTTGCTACAACCTCTTCTGAAGAATGTGACCTTCCCTTCTATGAATCGCCTCTAAATGTTGGACTTCAATGTGAAATAAGGCAGGCGGTTGTTAGGACTGTAGTCTCCAGCTTCCCCTCTGTCATGCAGAAAATATCTTAGCAGGGATGCCAAATTTAATACAATTCAGAACAGTCTTCAACTTTTCAACTTTAATCAGCAACATAGGAAGCAAACCTATGTACAGGTTCACTACACACCCATTAGAAGGCTAAAAGTAAAAAGATTGGTAGTACTAAGTGTTGGTGAGTATGTTGAGTGATAGTAGTCCTCATAAAAGTGTAGAAGTGTGAATTAGTGTAATTAGCTTAACCACATTGGAAAGCAATTTGGCACTTTCTATTAAGTTGACCATATGCATATCGTATGACTCAATCCACTTTTAAATATACCCGACAAAAACATTAAAAACATGTACCAAAGACCATGCTCAATAATGTCCATGGCTCAAATATTTGTAGTAGGCATACCCTGGAAATAATCCAAATGCCCATAAATAATGCCTAAATTATGGTAGACTCAAGCAATGGTATACTAAAGAGCAAATAAAATAAGTAAGTTGTGCCTATATGCAGCAAGATGGACAAATTTTAGAAATGTAACGTAGCCTGAAAGAAACCAGAAAAATATACATACCTTGTTATTTCACTAATATAACACTTAAGACAGGCAAGAATGAACTATTGTGTTAGGAGTCAGGAAACTGGTCACCTTTAAAGGCAATAAATCAATGAGGAGGAGGAGGATTTCTGGTTCCTGAATATTATCCATGTCCTAGAAATATTCATATTGTAATAATTTATTGAGTTGTATAATTACATTTTGTTGATCATTTTCTTTGTCTTCTACATCATAATAACAAAGGTAAAATATACGAAACAAACAGCAAATATGCAAATGAGTAAACAAGCAAAAACTTCAAAATTAGGAAAAACAATCTCACCAAGACAGACCTAACAATGAAAAGCTATAATTTAGTACTTTGTCTTAAAAAGTAACACAAAGGAAATAAAATGTTCCTTCATGTCTTAGTACAGTTCCCAAACCTATCCCTGCTGTTACCTCCCATATGTGCCAAATGTGATTCCCAAAAGCTGAAAAAATTCAGGAAATGTTTACTTCATGAGAAGTGGATGCAGGGGAAAGTGGGAGCTTGGAGGAAAGCTCTGAAAGACAAGGGCAGAGCTGTGAAAGACAGAGCAATTATCATTGCCGTGTTCTAGCTGGGCAAAAACACAACAACAACAACAACAAAAATAAAACTCCATATATATATATGTATATATGTGTGTGTGTGTGTGTGTGTCACTAGGCCTCAATATTCTATAGGACTCTGTTCTGAATTTACAGAAAGGAAGAGAACATAGAAAGAAAAAATTCTAAGTAACAACCTAAGAGAAAGCTGAAAGTCCATTAAAAGAAAAGAAGACAGATATGCTTGTGGATGATAATGGGTGTTTTTGAAATAGAAACCACTGAAATAAAATGATTTGAATATATAATAGAAAATAATTTATTTGATATAAGAGCTAAATCTGTATTTTAAAATTTGTGAAAGATGCAAATATCAAGATATATTTTGGCTGTTATTAAACTTTCGGCATGAATGTGGACAAAGAAAGTTACCAACAAAGAGATCAGGCTGGACTTGGACATTCTTATAACAATAATCAGTATCAGAAGATAACAGATCGTGCTCACGAAGTCTTGAAGGAATGGATATTATGGCCAGTTATTTTTTTTGAACAAGCATTTTGCAAACATTCAAAAAATTTAGGAATTATTGTGCCCATGATTACTTCTTAGAAAAAAAAAATTCCAAATGACTGAATGATTAAATCCAGAAAATCAGAAGAAGAATGGAAAACTAGTAGCAAAAATCAGTGAAACACCTAAAAGCAGGAAATACAAGGAGCAAGGTCTGTAGCATTTTGGTTGGGAAAAAATTAGGAGGAAAGTTCCTCAAGTTTGCAGCAATTCAGGAATACAGATCTTACAAACCTTTCTTGTGAAAAGAAGAAAAAAATCTTATATTGAAATCTGAGGTAGGTGGAATTCTAAAATGCCCTTCTAAGGTTCCCAGCCCCTGCAATACACACACCTTCTTCCAGTTATTCAATTCAACACCAATCTAGGTACACAGATTTTACAAATGTAATTAAGGTGCCAGATCAGTTGTTCTTACAATATGAAGATTTCCCAAGTGGGTGTGACTTAATCACATAAACCTTAAAAAAGAGTGTTTTCTCCCACTCGTTGCAGAAGAAAAAAGTCAGAGATGTATAGCATGAGAAGAATGTGGTTCAACATTTCTGGCTTGAAGACAGAAGGCGAGGCAGGCAAGTAGCTTCTAGTTGCTGTGAGCGGCCCCAGCTGACATTCAGTAAGTAGCAAGGATGAGAATTCTGCCAACAATTAGAATTGCTTGGAAGTTGCCTTTTCCCCAGAGCCTCCAGATGAGAACTCAGCCTGACTGACACCTTGATTTCAGCCTGTGATTCCCTGGGCAGAGGACACAGGGAGGCTGTGCCAGTCTTCTGACCTATAGAACTGTGAGTGTTGGGTTACATCATTAAGTTTGTGGTAATTGGTTACATCGCAGTAGAAAAATTTAAAATCTCCAGACAATTCAGAAATATATAAACAATGGTAATAGGGTGAGGGGCTGAATTTATATAAAAATAGAATATATGAATAATCAAGAACAAAAAACATTAAAAAATCCTGCAGCAATTATTCACTCAATTTTTTTCTGTAAACAAATGTCAAGTTCCTATGACACTATTGTCCCAGGCACTGAACCTAAAATAGTGGACAAAACAGGGAAATTTTCTTGCCCTTGTGGAAACATTCTAATAAGGGGATGGCAAATAATAAACAAAGTAAGAAGTAAAATGCACAACATGTCAGATGGTGATAAGTTCTATGGAGAAAAACAAACTAGACAGAGAAATGGATGGAAAGTTGAAGGCAGGACTGTGATTTAAGTCAGGAGGTCAGAACAGTATGGCAATTTCTCAAAAAATAGCAAATAGAACTAAGATACAGTCTAGCAATCCTACTGCTGGGAATTTATCCAAAGGAAAGGAAGTCAGTATATCAAAGAGATACATAGACTAACATGTCCATTGCAGCATTATTCATAAAAGCAAGATATGGAATCAACTGAGTGGTATCCATTAACAAATGAGTAGAAAAAAAATATGGAATGTGTTTATACATAATGGAATATTATTTGGCCATAAAAAGAATTAAATCCTACTCTTTGCAGCAACATGAATGGAACTGAAGGGCATTATGTTAAATAAAATAAGTCAAGCACAGAAAGACAAATGTTGCATGTTTACATTCATACGTGGGATCTTAAAAAGTGGATCTCATGAAGTTAGAGAATAGGATGATGGTTACCAGTAGGATGA
Organism: Mandrillus leucophaeus; assembly: GCF_000951045.1. Lineage (NCBI taxonomy): Eukaryota > Metazoa > Chordata > Mammalia > Primates > Cercopithecidae > Mandrillus > Mandrillus leucophaeus. The sequence continues at coordinate 50,945 of NW_012101447.1, forward strand.
TGGCTGGGAAGGGTGTCTTGGTGTTGGGGAGATGGTGATGAAGAGAAGTTGGTAAATGGGTACAAACATACAGTTAGATAGAAGGAATGAGTTCTAATGTTCGATAGCAGAGGAGGTTACTATAGTTAACAACAGTGCATTGCATATTTCAAAATAACAAGAAGAGAGGACTTAAGATGCTCCCAACATATAAAATAATAGATCCTTGAGATGGACTTCCCAAATACCCTCACTTAATGGTTATATAGCCTATGCATCTAACAAAATATCATATCACATGTAACCCATAAATATATGCACATACTTGTGTCAATAAAATATTTAAACCAATCAATCAATAGGGTAGTCAGGAAAGGCCACCCTGAGAAGTTGTCATCTGAGTAAATCTTGCATGGTGACAGAGTCTGAAGCAAAGTGGTTCCAGAAAGAAGAAACATCAAGTATGAAAAGCATGAGGCGGGAACATACCTGGTGTATTTGGGAAGGCCGGTGTGGCTGAAGTGAAATAGTAGGAGATGGGATGAAATGAGTAACAGGGCAAGATTGCATTGGCTTTCTAGGCCAATGTTAGGGCTTTGAAGTGTTTTGCTCAAAGGGTTAAAATCATTTTATTGTCTTTGTAAGAGCATCATTCTGTCTGCTGTGTTGAGATGTGACTGAGGGTCCAGGGCCAGAGCAGAGCAGGAAGGCCAGGTGGGAGACTGTGCAAGGATCTGGGGATGAGGGATGGTGACCTGGACCAGGTTATGGCAGTGAAGGTGCTGGAAGGTGGGCAGATTCTGGAGACATTTAGGGGGTAGAGCCAGCAGAATTTGTATATGGTCTGGAATTGGAGTGAGGGAGATGGAGAGGACTCAAGAATGATGAATGACTTCAAGTTTTATGGATGAGCAAGTGGAAGCCTGAAGCTGCTTATGACCCAAATGGCCAAGACATTAGGAAGAGCAAGTTTAAATCTACTGGAGAGCTGGCAGCTGGTCATATTGTGCTTGAGTTATCATTAAGAATCCAAATATTACAGAATAGAGTGTAAGTGATATAAACTTTCAGAATATGATTTAAAACAGAACAAAGTAAAATAAAATAAAATAATAAACAAACAAAAACCAAAAACAGGATCACTAATTTTAGGTGAAAGAAGAGGGGTGGTAGGAGGTAGTGTTTGAACATTCATTTCCTCGTCTTCATGTGAGCCATTCATCTACTGCCTGCAACTGAGATATTTAGCTAAGAAGAAAATGACTTAACAACTTAAAGTTTTTTGTAATCGTTTAAAATTTAATTTAGATGAATATTTTAGGTCATGTTATTTTTTTGATGAAGAAGCAATTATCAAAACTTTAACAACAATTCATTTCGTTTTAATGCAGCATTGTTCACTTTTAAATTTTAAATTAAAATAAAATAGCATGTCATAATTTTGAAAATGAAAATAGCAAGTACAATTCTATTTTAATAATATTAGTTTGATCTCAATCTAGTTATCTGATATACCTCTATATTTCTTTATGAATAGAGATGTCTGGAATTAAGGTAACAAATTTAACAATAATTATTTCTAGTTGATAGAATTTTTTTAACTTTATTTTTTATGTTGTATGGCTTGGGTTTTTTTAAATATACAAATGTTTATAATCAGTGAATATGCATTTGTTACAATAGGTATGGGTAATAAAGTACAGGTAATAAAAGTATTTTCTATTTCTATATTTAAAAAAATTGCAAAATAACAATTGAATGACTGAGAGTATCTCTGGGAAACTGATTTTCAAGCGAGACTCATGACTACAAGTATCTATATTTACCAGGTCAGTGGTGGTAACCTTATAAGTAAACACCACTGTCTGAAGTGATTAATATATAATTCCGTTCGGGAAAGTGAAAAGTGAATACAATCAGTTTTGTGGACCAGTAGTTTAACACATTAATTGATGAAACTGGATTATTCATTGCCAGAATTCTTGACACCATTTTGGGATGACTTAATCCAGTGTCCATATTCATTCACCCAGAAGAGCTGAGTTGCTCTGATAGAGTTTCACTGTTTCCTCTTTCTTATGATTAACAAATGATGAGTAATCATGGCTATTCGAATAGGTAATCTACATCCTAGAGCTTCGACATCCAACATGCCACTAGTCACATGAGGCCATTTTAATTTAAATTAATAATAATTAAACTAAACTTAAAACTTAGTTTCTCCTCACACTGGTATTTTTCAAGTTCTCACTGGCTAGTGGCTGCCACTTTAGATGGTGCAAATATAGAATATTTCCATGATTTCAGAATGTTTGAGGGGACAGTGCTGGTTTAAAACCAATTTGTTCCATGAAGAAAGTTTTTTGAAATGTTTTTCTAAAGTGCATTATCTCCCTTTTAAGTTATTTTTCTAGGTCGTTTTTGAAAACTGTCATTTCATAAAAAGAAAGATGTATTATATATTATCTTGTGATTTGACAGTTTAAGAATTTGGAATAGAATTACAAAAATAACTTGTGAAAAGACATTAAAGCTGACTTCAAATGATGATGTCCTTGTTGACAAAGCTCTGGTCTTAGGGCTAGCAACAATCTTTTTTTTTTTTCCTACTTGAGAGGCTTCAGCAGGAGAATCACTTGAATCTGGAAGGTGGAGATTAAAGTGAGACAAGATTGCACCACTGCACACCAGCGTGGGTGACACAGTGAGACTTTGCCTCAAAAAAAAAAAAAAAAAAAAAAAAAGAAAAAGAAAAGAAAAGAAAAGAAAGAAAGAGAGAAAAAATGAATAGTCTTCAAATCTTGGTCTTTGAGCCCACAAGAATTGTCCATAGAGTTTATTTATAAGTCTAGGTTAACGACAGGGGATCACATAAATTATAGTTCAGATTAAATGCAAAATCTTTGTCATTGTTTTATACTTTTTAATGAAGTATTTTACAAAAGTTTATAAAATATCTACTAAACATGTTGAAAATTCATTCTCAAACATTTGACTTAATTTTTCTGTATCTGGAAATTTAAATGACAGCTGAATCAACTACATTTAAGGTACCATGGGAGATGATTTTTTCTTAGGACTAACTTTCCCCACTAGAAATCCAGGATCTGATCTAAAAATGGCAGTCAGCCAACCAACCTCAAGGATTAACTTAAACTATCTCTTGCTTACTAAGCAAAATGGCAAGGCCCTAGATATTAGAGTTTATTTAATTTAATTTCCTCTGCCTACAAATAATGAACACCTCTCACCATAACTGGGGAAAAGCATTTATATTACTGAGTAATTCTGTTGACACATACTTAATACTGCTGCTTTATATTAATTGCTTTTCAAAAATAATAGTACTTATGGTTTCCAGGACCACAAACAAATCATAATCACCAGCATTTAAAGTGGATTATTGTGTGAACTTGGAATTGCTTTCTGTGAACATTCCATAAACTTGTGGGGAAACTGATGTTGCAATTAGTTATTCTTTACACATTTTGTTTCAGAATGATTCCCTCTCCTCAGCATTAGTTCAGGTATTTGGTTTCATAACATTTTTTGAGTTTTTAAATATGTGTTTGCAAACACATCGTCATCGTGAAGCATTAAGGATAAAGACATGATTTAATGTTTTATGTTGTATGAATAAAAATGTAGTCTTCTAAATTATATTTCAGGAATTAAGAGTTCTCTTATCTCTCTTAATGTTTGTTTATAGACTAAAATAAATAAACCAATTGTGAAGTACCAAAAGTAAAATCAGATTTTATAAAAAACAACCTCTGAGTCAAAATATTTGATTGAATGATTATCGGTCTTTTTTCTAAATTGCAAAGTTGTATATACACATTTTCCATCTCTGTTAGCATTTTTGAATATTTAATAAAAAGTACTTGGGATAAACACTGGCTTTCATAATTATTGCTTTACTACTGAGGTTTGAAATTTAGCCGAGACAGAAAAAATCTAGATGTCTTAAGAGATAAAATTCCATAGGCTCATGATCCCCTTTTTTGAAAGATGTCATGAAAACAAAGGAATAAAGTCAGTATTGGACATGGGTGTTTGGTGATACACATGGACTGTTTAACTTCATTGTAGGGGCTTGAGAGGATTCCATGCCTTCTGGAAATTTTGGGATCCCTAAGGATCAAGAGTGACCCTGTGTGGGCTGTTTGCTATGTATTGTTATTTACAGCACAGCATAAGGAAAGATGGAGATGAAGACTCAGTAATCTACGAAGGGCTTGTCCCTCTGTTGACACCTAGGATGAAATCTCCAACTCACTATTTTGAATAACGCAGTTAGTTATCTCCTCAGCATATTGGAGGATCTGTCTCCATTCTCTAGCTGCACTGAACCCAGTTATACTGGCTGCTTTCAAGAGAACATACTCTGCTGAGCTTAAATCCCTTTCTTTCATGGGTTGGGAGATCTAGATGCTCAACAATACCAAAATAACAATAATCTGTATGAAAAAGCACCATGTAAACAAAGTTAAGAGTAAAATGATAGACTGGAAAATATATGTAACAACATATAAGAGACAATACTTAGAATATGTCATCATGCTGATGAAGATTTTGGTAAATTTATATCTCATGATTGTTGATTAATTTAAATTGCTTCAGTATTTTTTTTCTACAATAGATCTTGGCAGTCATCTAGCTGTTGAAATTCATAATGTACTTTTTTTAAACCCAATTGTATTGCTTGCTCAATATTCATGTTCCTTTTTTTATAATAAGACTCTGATATTTCTTTAGAAATCAATCCCATCTTTATCAAATTAAATTGTGTTGAAACTGCCAATTAAGGTACCCCACCCTTTTCAAGGACAATAGGCTGGCATGTGATTTAAACAGGGCTATTCATGCCTCACTCCTTGGACTTTAAATCTTGACCAGGATCTGAAAACACTGAAGTGGTAAAGAAATTGTTCATTTGTAGATTTCATCAGTCTATGATGTCATATATGTTAGATATACCATTACTGTACATATTACTTAGAAGCAGGTATCTACTTTACAGGATATGTTTTCTTAGCAAAAGATAATTTTCTCTTTAGCAGAAGAGCTCTTTTAGATGTACTTAGAAATATATTACTCTTGCATGCAAAAAGAAAAATATAAATGAAATAAATTGGCTGAGGTATGCCTAAATCCTCTTCATTTTGTGAATCATTTTTGACTCCGTGTTCTCTTATAAATCACTTTTTGACTCTGAGTACTTAGCATTCTTAATTCTATAAGCCTCAAAGACAGTAGATGATGAAGCACATTTTAGTCTCACATATTTTCTTCCAAATCTCTGACATCCATTCAGCAACTTTTGGTACTTGCAGTCATTTCTTCAACAGTGAATATTTACTTCACCAATATAAAATGTATGCACTGCTGCTGCTTTTATGTGTTTTTGCATACACAGTAACCTTTTCAATAAACACCAATTCATAACATAATCAAGATGTTCTGGATGTAAACACCACTAGGTGTGGTTCTCCAGTTATGGGTCATGTTTGTTACCTAGCTGTAGTGAGCACAGTATTAATGTCATGACCAAGTTCTCAAGTCCTCAGACAAGATCATTTACTTGAAAAAAAGCCTTTTATATGATGATAATTATGAGATATCATCAATGATAAGACACATCCCAATTTTATAGATGCTAAAATATATATATATGTATAAAAGTACATTTATTTCACTGAGCAGTGGTTTGTAGTTCTACTTGAAGAGGTCCTTTACATCTCTTGTAAGTTGGATTCCTAGGTATTTGATTCTCTTTGACGCGATTGTGAATGGAAGTTCATTCATGATTTGGCTCTCTGTTTGTCTGTTACTGGTGTATAAGAATGCTTGTGATTTTCGCACATTAATTTTGTATCCTGAGACTTTGCTGAAGTTGCTTATCAGCTTAAGGAGATTTTGGGCTGAGATGATGGGGTTTTCTAAATATACAATCATG
>NW_012101447.1:58927-74834 GCF_000951045.1 Mandrillus leucophaeus
GGGTGCAGCACAGCAACATGGCACAAGTATACATATGTAACAAACCTGCACGTTATGCACATGTACCCTAGAACTTAAAGTATAATACTAAAAAAATTTTAAAAAATTAAAAAAAAAACTTCAGCTTGGTATTGATTAAATATATTTTTTGTATATATTGGTGATGTCATAGAGCCTATGATCTCTAAAACCTGATCTTTCAGAGTTTTCTTAATTTAGCAATTCTTATGTTTCAGACACTCGCCTAAGTGCTTTACATGGGTTATATAACTGGGATTCTTGACACACCATATGAGGTAGATACAGTGTGTTTGTGTATATGTATAGTACCCCAGTTGTACCTGGCATGGGGGCATTGGTTCCAGGACCCACTGTGAATTCCAAAATTCATTGATCCTCATGTTCCGTATTTAAAATGGCATAGTAATATTTGCATATCAGCTACACACATCCTGCTGTATATTTTAAATCTTCTCAGGATGATTTATAATACTTAATACACTATAAATGTTATATAAATCGATTTTATAGTATATTTTAAAATTTGTATTATTTTTTACTGTGTTTTCCAACTATTCTTAATTTGCTATTGGTTGAATCAGCAAATGTGGAATTCAAAGATATGGAGGGCCAACTCTATATATAAAATAGATAAAGAACATATATAATACATGCAAGTATATACAAAATTCTATGTAATAAAAATTGGAAGCGGTCTAAATGTCTTTTAGTAAAACAGAAATTAAACTATACATGGTATGTTAAACTAAATTATAACCAGCTTCAGTGTTAAAGTTGCATAGTGACTCAAGACACTTCTCTAGTGACCTTGCTTATCTACAAAGTATGAGCTAACCCGGCAGTCCTTGTCCTTGGGAAAGTGTGTGAAACAGGGGCAGTATCAACAAATGCCTGTGGGGCCAGGCAGCTGGCCAGTGGGTTAGGAATAGGAGGGCACAGCAACCTCTGCTATCTGCAGAGTAAAGGCCTCCTTTAGAGAGGGAGGCTGTACTCAATTCCAGATGCTTCCTGATGGACACATATTCCGTTGCTGCTATATCTGTCAGCTTTTTCAAGAAAAGCCAGGAATCCAATATTTCACATGAAATTTACTGACAAGTAGTGAAAGAGACAGCGCAGGCCATAAATAAATAAATGCAGAACATCATTCAGCTTGGGTAAGGTAAACAAATACAAAGTAAGATAAAGAAGTCAGAGGACTGTCTTGCCTCAGCCTTCATTTTTAAGGTACATGGCCTTCTAGGGAAAAAGGACTACATTTACCAGCTTCCCTAAGAAGAAGGTAAAACTTTGTCACTTGGTAGATTTCAGGAAGCTTCATTAAAAGCAGCCGGAACATGCCCCTGCCCTTTGCCTTTTTTCCCCCATCTTCTTCTGTTCGACTGCCTCAAACCCTCTTAAATCTTGAAGACTAGAAAAAACAAATTGGTAAAATGGAAGGAGCCTAAATTCTCAAAGACTTTGTGGAACAAAACTGCCAAACCAGTTCTCTTTCTTCTTCCATACTTCTAAGGGAAAAGAAATATATTTCTGTATTTTTAAAACCAATATTATCTGCATATGAAACTAACGTTAACTTGGAAAATTAAATTAAAAAACTGGGAAACTTGCTAGGCTTTGCAAAGCAGCTCATTAAACTGCCTCCTGTAGCAGCATGCATCTTATATAACGTGGCTGCTGAGGTTTAAGTTACCAAGCAGAAGAGTATCAGAATGAAGAAAAGTGTTGTCCATTTTTGGGATTGTTCAGGAAGCATGTACGAGAAAAAGACAAGCCATATTCTAAGTAGCATTTGAAAACAAGGAAACAAAAGAGCATATGTCTGTGTTAAGAGTATACGTCTGTGGCTAGAAGTTTAAAAGAGCTGAAGATCACAGAATCCTGTTACACATTTTTGTGAGTTGCAAAACATTCTTCGATTCTTTGAGTCATGTGAAGGCTTCAGTAAGCAAAAGCCTGGAGATGAAAACGACAGTGGTAGGGACTGATAACAGAAAATGGGAAGAACTATAAAATTCTATACAGAAAATGCACATTAAATATAAAGACAAAAATAGTAAATAAAAGAATGCAAAGAGGGAACACTAATCATAAGAAAACTGGAGTAGACATATTAGTATCAGACAAAGTAAACTTTAAGATTAGAAATATTCCTAGAGATATTGAAAGATACTTTATTAAAAGGATCAAGTCATCAAGAATATGTGACAATACTAATTGTATTTGTACCCAATTACAAAGCTTCAAAATGCGAAAAAAAAAAAAAAAAAACCACAATAGAACTGAAAGGAGAAATAGGCAGATTCAAAGTTATAGTTGGGTACGCAACTTTCCTCTCTCAGTTAATTATAGAATACAGAAAATTGGTAAGGATATAGAAGATCAGAACAATACTAACAACCAACGTGACCTATGATATTTATAGAACACTATTCATACAAAACAACAGAATGCACATTTATTTCAAGTGCGCATTGACTAATCACCAAGAGAGACCATGTGCTAGACCATCAGATAAGTCCCAATATATTTAAGGGGAACAAAATCAAAGAGAGATCACCAAAATTATATTAAATTAAAATTAATTAAAATAGATTTTAATCTCACAGGAACAGAAAACAAACACTGGATGTTCTTACTTATAAGTGAGACCTGAACAATGGGAGCTTAAAGTGAAAATTGAACAATGTACTTCTAAATAACTCATGGTTCAAAAATCGCAAAAGAATTTGAAAATATTTTACCTAAATAGTAGTGAAAACAGAACATTGTGTAATGCAATTAGAACATTGGTTAGAGAGAATTTATCATTTCATTTTATTTTATTTTTAGTATTTTATTTTATATTTACTTATGTTTTAATCAACTTTTATTTTAAGTTCCGGGCCACATGTGCAGGATGTGCAGGTTTGTTACATAGGTAAACTTGTGCCCTGGTGGCTTATCCTACAAATCAACCCATCATCCAGGTATTAAGCCCGGCACCCATGAGCTGCTCTTTATGCTCTCCCTCCCTCCGGCCCCCTGACGGGCCCCAGTGTGTGTTCTTCCCCACCATGTATCCATGTGTTCTCATCATTCAGCTCCCACTTATAAGTAAGAACTCGCGGGGTTTGGTTTTCTATTCCTGCATTAGTTTGCTAAGAATAATGGCTTCCAGCTCCATCCATGTCCCTGTAAAGTACATGATCTTGTTCCTTTTTATGACTGCATACTATTTCATAGTGTGTATTGTTGCGGGAAGTCAGGGACCCCGAACCGAGGGACTGGCTGAAGCTGTAGCAGACGAACATAAGTTGTGAAGATTTCATGGACATTTATTAGTTCCCCAAATTAATACTTGTATAATTTCTTATGTCTGTATTTACTGCAATCTCTGGACATAAATTGTGAAGATCTCATGGACACTTATCACTTCCCCAGTCAATACCCTTGTGATTTCCCATGCCTGTCTTTACTTTAATCTCTTAATCCTGTCATCTTCTTCATAATCTGGGGATAATGAAAGTTGCCTCAGGACCCTGTGATGATTGTGTCAATTGCACAAAGTGTTTGTAGAGCATGTGTGTTTGAACAATATGAAATCTGGGTATCTTGAAAAAAGAACAGGATAATAGCAATGTTCAGGGAACACCAGAGATAAGACTTCTGGCTGCTAGTGAGCCAGATGGAACAGAGCCATATTTCTCCTCTTTCAAAAGCAAATAGGAGAAATATCGCTGAATTATTTTTCTCAGCAAGGAACATCCCTGAGAAAGAGAATGTGCCCTGAGGGTAGGCCCCCTCAAGGCTTGCCATCTTTTTTGGTCGACGCCGCAGGGATGAAATAAGCCCTGGTCTCCTGTAGCGCTCCCAGGCTTATTAGGATGGGGAAATTCCCGCCTAATAAATTTTGATCAGACAGGTTGTCTGCTCTCAAACCCTGTTTCCTGATAAGATGTTATCAACCATGATGCGTGTCTAGTCCTGTGATCTCGCCCTGCCTCCATTTGCCTTGTGCTATTTTATTACCTTGTGAAGCATGTGATCTCTGTGATCCACACCCTATTCATGCACTCCCTCCCCTTTTGAAAATCGCTAATAAAAACTTGCTGGTTTTATGGTTCGGGAAACATCACGGTTCCTGCCGACATGTGATGTCTCCCCTGGACACCCAGCTTTACATTTCTCTCTCATGCTCTTTCCCTTTATTTCTCAAACCTGCCAAGACACCTAGGAAATAGAAAAGAACCCACATAACCATCGGGAGTGGGTTCTCCCAACAGTGTATGTACCATGTTTTAAAAATCTAGTCTGCTGTTGATGGGCATTTGGACTGATTCCAGGTCTTTTCTATTGTGAATAGGCTGCAATGAACATACAAGTCCGTGTATATTTATAATGGAATGATTTATATTCCTTTGGGCACATACCCAGTAAAGGGATTGCTGGATCAAATGATATTTCTGCTTCTAGATCTTTGAGGTATTGCCACTCTGTCTTCCACAATGGAGGAACTAATTTACATTCCCACCAAAAGTGTAGAAGTGTTCTTTTTCTCTGCAACTTTCCCAGCATCTGTTGTTTCTTGACTCTTGACTTTTTAATAATTGCCATTCTGACTGGCATAAGATGGTATCTCGGTTTTTTTTTTTTTTTTTTCCAGACAGAGTCTCACTCTGTCACCCAGGCTGGAGTACAGTGGTGCAGTCTCGGCTCACTACAGCCTCTGCCTCCCGGGTTCAAGTGATTCTCTTGCCTCAGCCTCAGGAGTAGCTGGGATTACAGGTACGTGCCACCACGCCTGGCTAAGTTTTGTATTTTTGGTAGAGATGGGATTTCACCATGTTGGTCAGGCTGATCTCAATCTCCTGACTTCGTGATCCACTCACCTTGGCCTCCCAAAATTCTGGAATTACAGGCATGAGCCATGGCATCTGTCCCCTCATTGTGGTTTTGATTTGCATTTCTTTAAATCCTTACATGGAAAAGAAGAAAGGCCTTAAATCAGGTGCATACATTCTTAAAAATTATTTTGTCCCATGCTGATATTTTAGTGAACAAAGGGGACAAAAGGAATCTAAATTCTTTTAGAAAATAGAAGAAGGAACATCTTCTAACTCATTTTATGAGACCAGGAATACTGTGACATTAAGCCAGACAAAACTTTTAAAAGAAAAAAAAAACTATGGATAAATGTCTTTCATGAACATACAAAATTGACACAAAAATCCCTAATAAAATATTAGCTGATCAAACAAACAATGTATAAAAATGGATTACCCAAGAATGCAATATTGGTTTATCATTTGAAAATCAATCAATGTAATTCACCATATTAACCGATCAAAAAACAAAATACGATCATTTGCTTGCCAGCACCTAGCGTTTTATTGTGAGCAAGAGACCTCATTTTTTCTTCCATTTCTCTGTCTCTTTCATCATGATAGACTTGTATATTACTTTTTCAATGATTTATAATTCATTGCTGTCCTTATTTATCTTGTTCAAATGGTCCCAGCTTTGACTAGTGGCAGTCCTTCAAGTTGGTTCTTATTTCCTTGTGAAATGTTCCACATCATGTTTTGGATAGCTCTTACTTTCTGGCAGAACTAACGTTCCAGGCTCATCTTGTACCTGCCCTGCCCTAACCCTGGAATTAGTCATTACTCCGAAGAGTCCTGGTTCCTTTTTAGGTTGAGTGGTAGCAGAGACTAAGATCTGGTAGCTAGACATGCTCATTGCAGTCATTGCTGTTGGGGACCTTTGCCCTTTCAATGAACTAAAGTAGAAAATATATGCATGTATATACTCATACATACATACTACACATAGATCATATGCATGTTCACATAAACAGGCATATGTATATGTGGGTAGACAACCATACACACATATACATACATATGTATTTTTATACATACATACATGTACATGCATATATACATCATACACACATATTTTAGAAATTCTAATCCATTCCAATAGGGTTGTTTCTTGCCTTGCCCCATTCCACATTTTATGTCCCTTCTAGGTGGTGCACTTTTATATTTTGCTTTTATTTTTAGTTTCTGGTCATATTGCACTGAGATCAGTGTTTATGGAGTATTTCCACTGCATGAAACTTACTATGTTTTTATGTGTCTTAATATAGAGTCAATTGTTGTGACTGTTTCATGCATACTTGAGAAAAATTATTTTTTAAATTTTGGGGTATAGTGCTTGATATATACCCCAAAAGTTCTATATTATTATGTTGTTTAGATCTTTCATGTCCTTATTCTTTTGTCTGCTCTATTATGCTGTATCATCTTAAGTTGTATATATGCAAATTATGGAATATTTACTGTTTCTTTTTCTCTTTGGTGTGTCTTTTTTCTTTTTTAAAAAATAGTTTCAGTATTTATAGAGCTTTATATTTTATTCTAGTGGCTAATTTTATATTAATACATTTTATAATGCCCTTAATATTATTTATTCTGTATTTAACCTTTTTAGTATCTTCCATATTAGTTTTAAATAGCATCTTTTGATGCCTGTTACCTATACAAAAGTTAATAACATCATTCTACTTTCTACATTCTTTCTCCCTTGTTTTCACCTTTTTAAAGTTGCATTCTTTCTACTCTGTCAGAAAGTATAATGTTGTGAAATTATTCTTCTATGACTTCACTATGGTTTAAGTTTTAGCTTTTCAATTACGTGCAGTATTCACCATCAGTTCCTTTGCTGGAATTCTCCTTAGCTTTAGTTTGTATAAAGCTTACCCTGCAGTAGATTCCTCAAAAAGGGCACAGGTGGAGAGCATCTGATGAGTTCCTCCATGTTCAAAATGTGTTTCTTCAGCTTTGATATATGAAGACCTGAAGACCTGTGGTTTGCATTTTCTTTCCTTAGGTTTCTTGAAAGGCAGCTCTACTGCTGTTTTACTTTGTATGTTATTGGTAGCCTGATACTAGTGGAATATTTTTGTCTTTGTGATTTTTGATGAGACAACAATAAATGTCCTATTGGATGAGTTTTATGTTGCGTTGACCATTTGAAAAGTTTACCAGGTAATTTATAGTATAATGTTTTACATATTTTGTTATTCAGAATAGTAACATAAACTTACTAACTGAAACAATCATATTGCTTATGGGAATTTTTTTACTGAGATTATCACTCCAGGAAAAGAAATATAAGTTGGAAAACCAGAAGACTTAATAGTAGCTCTCTAAGATATTGAGTCCAATCCCTGGAAACTGCAAATTTTAATTCATGTGGCAAAGACTTTACATGTGTGATTAAGGATATTGAGGTAGGAATATTATCCTAAATTATCCGGATTAGTCCTAAATTCAATATGTGTCTTTATAGGGGGGAGACAAAAGAGGATTTGACATGTATGGAAGAGGAAAAGACAAATAGGAGAAGGGTAGAGGTTGCACTGATGTGACCAGAAGCCAAACAAGCCAAAGAATTCTAGCAGTCACAAAAAGCTAGAAGAAGCAAGGGATGGATTCTCCCCTACACCCTTTAGAGGGAGTATGACCCTGACAATGTCTTGATTCTGGTTCACTGACACTGATTTGGAATCTCTGGCTCCAGAACTGTGACAGAATAAATCTCTGTTATTTTAAGCCACCAAGCTTGTGGTAATTTGTTACAGTGGTCATAAGAAACAAAAACAGTTGTCAAAGGGAATGGCATATTTTTAAAGCGATCATCGATTTTGCCATTTAAGAGATTATGCACTGAAAATTATTTTATGAGTTGTATTATTGTACATGGTCTACAATTATTTAATTCTTAAATGCCAAATTTTATGAGAGTAGATAAACAGAAATTTACTACAAAAGTTCAGAAGTTCAAATAAGTCTATATTTAGCCTCACATCTGCTACAAATCTTTTGAATCATCTTCCCAGAGATCCTAACTAAAAATCCAAACCAAACTAAATCAAATCTGGTAGACCCTTTAAATAATTAATGAGAAAATATATTTTAGCGGCCTTAAAAAGGTCTGCATGGTAAGTGTGTTGCCAGCTGCTCTTCAGCTCGTGAGCTCCAACCTTCTCCTGATTTTATGAGTCTACTTCTTCAAAGCCAGCATAGCCCAGTTTTAAAATTTATTTCCTGAATAGCAATTGCCAGATTTTCTGTGGTGTGGTTTTTTTAAGTGACTACATATTTGAAGTTTTAGAACTCCTATAGAAACTCTCAAGAACTATAGCTTTCTGAGAGGTGTTATCAGAAGACACAGGTAAATGAAGGTATTTGAAGGAATGATGAATAAGATGACATGTGTCCTTAGCAGATTCTAGAGAATGAGCAGAAAAGGGGCAGCTGCTCAGGAACCCAACCCCAAAGAGCAGCTTGTCACAGAAGGTGGAGGGTGATGGGACAACCTGGAGATCAAAGGGCTTCCTGTGGTTATTCTGGGGACAGACATCTGTCTGAGGCAGCTCTTTGATCTGGGCTTGCTGACCCACATGGCATTTTATGCTTCTCTAGGATGGCCACCCAAACTGAGCTTTTCTGAGTGCCAGAGAATAGAGTGCTTCCCTTGAAGATTCATCACTAAGGAAAATAGTGTTATGCTAATCAGAATTTTAAAAATAGGGAAAGAAAGGAAAAAAGTAAAAGAAAAAAAATTTCTGAAAAGAATGTATTGGCAGAGCATTGTGGCTTGTGCCAGTAGTCCTAGCTACTCTAGAGGCTGAATTCCTAGCTACTCTAGAGGCTGAGGATGGCTTGAGCTCAGGAGTTCTAGGCTGCAGAGAGCTATGATTATGCCAGTGCACTCCAGCTGGGCTGACAGTGTGAGACCCTGTTTCTAAAAGAAAAAAGAAATTATGAACTTGAATAGGTAACATTCTTTATTTGATCATTAATGAATCATGATTTTGTATAACTTCATAGTGGCCTTGAGGCAGTATTTCTCTGCCTAAACAGTGTTTGATTATGGAAAATAAATAGAAAAATAAATTCACTGCAAAGTTCTAGGTGTCAGTAATAAGAAAGGCTGTGATTTCTTTTTGTAGATTGAGATAATGAAAATAGTATTATAAAAATATGTTATATTTTTCTTCCTCCATTCAAAGCACAGAAAGAGATTGCTTGTCAGTTAGGACTTAGCTCACAAATGCTCAGGACCAAGCATATTTGTGGCATGAGATAGAAATACTGTTTATATGATGGATGTGGGATCCAAGTGAATAATTAAAGGGGGACATAATTTATTTGTCTTTTTGTTTAATATTAATATTATAGAACTTTGGGATACAAGTTGGAGGAGATTTCTCTTTCTGCTTGATTTGATGATACAGAGAGGTTGAGCCAGTAATTATTTATGTAAACTCCCTCCTATTAGAGTGAACAAACCTGAAATTCACAAGGATCATTTATTTAGGTCAATATCTCTAGATCTGGGATTCTACTCTATCATTTAAATCTTCTAGTAAATTTTTTTTCGAAGAGCTGCTGTGTTTTCCAAGATTTTTCAAGTGGTTTTTCAATTCCTCCCAAACTGGATTGCTTAGATTATGCCATTTCATGCCATAGGAGCCATTTCAGAAATAATCAATCTGCCAAGCCATAATAAGATTACTTTTTTAAGAACAGAAGTTAAAATTCAAGTAAGAGAAAGTCATGAATATACAGGATCAATAGTGTCTCAAGTGCCAAAAATGTCAATCAGTCAGTCTTATCTGAGAGCTTGCTTGCATTAGCAAGGTACACAATCCTGTTGGGGCCTGATGTCAGTTTCTAAATCTGCCTCTTTACTTTCCTGAATAACTTTAATTCTACACAAGTGTATCTGAAATGAAAAGTGTAACTGTATCTGTATTTACTAATATTAAGAATAATTTTATTAGATATTCACATTATGCTTTACATTCTTCCTCAGTCCCTCTTTAATCACCTTCTTTATCCTAGATTATAATCACTGTGAACTCTGTAATTTTAGCACATTCTGAAAGCTTTAGACCACTACAAATGCTTTAAATATTGACCACTTCCTAATCCCTGAGTGAAGCCAAAAATGTTGTATTTCCTTTTCTTCAAAGCCCTTCTCTTATCAAATTATTTTGAGTTAAGGTGTGAAAAGTTTGCCTGTGCTACTGTTTACAAATAATATTTGCATTTTAACTGTTGCCTATCACGACTTAATTTAGGGTTCCTCAACCTGGTTCTGGTCTAAGAACCTGCTTCCCACAAACTCTGAGAGTTCTAAGGACAATTTAAAACTTCTGATCATTTGGTGATTATCTTTGGATGATATCTTTAAAAATAACACAGGCGTATTCTGGATCTTCTAAATGAACTAAATGTTTCCTATAATTGTATTCCTAGAGTATGTATTTACAATTTCATTGGTGACAAGTGCCAACTTCATTGGTACAATTTCTGGTTAATAAGAAAGGAACAGATGTGAACTTAATGGTAAATAATGATTTTGCACTAAGTGATGCCCAAATGTCAGCACTGTCTGCCAAAAACTAGGATAGAAAAATATTGTGGAAGGATTCAAATATCTAGGCCCATGGGCAGCAAATTAATTTCAGCAAAACAACATCAATAGTCATATTAAATCAGTTATTAATTTTAATATTACTAGCTTTGTATCTTTGTTTTATTTTTAAATTTGCTTTGGTATGAGTTACAAGAACAAGAAGTTTATAATTGATTTTACATTGTATATATTTAAATAACATTTTAATAATAATTTTAGTCAACTGAATAGCTTGCGATTTTTGAATTGATTGATTTGATTTCAGCTATGATTTCCTAAAATTTAAGGGACACTCGTTTAAAGGCAAGAAAGATAATTATATAGAAATCTACAATTCATCAGACAGTTTGTACTTTTGGTAATTTACAAAGCACTCAATACCAGTAGTTTTCATCCCAATAACTGGTTTTGGAAATGGAGAATAAATAAGTAGTCAGTCAATGTTTCTGGCCACAACAGATTAATTGAGGAGGGAAATGTTAATCTATCCATTTTTAAATTATCTATACGACAATATTCTCTAAAGGAGAGTCTCATCATTTATAAACAATGAAATATTAGAGAGAGAAACTTTTAAGTAATATAACCTATTTCTGCTTATCTCAGCAAGTCTTTTGTAGAGTCATGATGATGTTTCGGATTTTTACTTTACAGACTAACATGCATTAAGCTGTCCTCTACTGTAGTCTGAATTAGGTATAAAAGGCAAACATTATTATTTCACCATTTGTTTGCCCTCCAAGGTGGCCTATTACTTGTTAGGTGAAGCACAGGTTTGTTTTGTTTTGCTTTGTTTTGTTTTGTTTTAGTGGGGTCTGTAAAGCTCTCACCATCCACTTTTGTCCATCACTCTGGCCTCAATTCTCATACTGCAGCCATACTGTCCTTCTTACAAACTCTGAGCCTCACTAGGCTTCTCTCAATTTGGTGCCTTCATAGTGCCTTTCTTTTTGCTTGGCACCTTCTTCTCCTCGTTGGTCCCCATGTAATACCCAGGCTTTTTTCTTTTCAGGTAGTCTCATATCCATCGTTCCCTCTGAGAAACTTCTCCTGGTTGCTACACTGCTGTTGCCAAGCCCACTTCATTTTCAAAGCATCTTAAATCTTCCCTATCATAGGACTTACCACACTTGATTATAATTTGTTCTTTAGTCATCTGCATTTCCTGTTAACCAAGAATAATAACTTTTATAAGTCCCTTGTAGGACATATGTGTATGAAATAGTCACACTCCCTATTCTAACAATTTTACCTTAGGACATAATTAGAAATGCAGAGTTATGTACAAATAGGTTTAGTGAATTTTTAGTATCTTATTGAAACATAACATGGATATATATAACTGCGCAAGTCATAAGTGTAAAACTTAATGAATTTTCACACAGTGCAATTACCACCCAGATTAGGAAAAGCCATCTCCCTAGAAGTCCCTTCACACTCCCTGACAGTCACTACTCTCACCTGCCTTTCCAAATATAACCAATATCCTGACTTCTAATTAAATAGACCCATTTTTCCTGTTCCTATACTTTTTATTGATATATAATAGTTGTACATATTTTGGGGGTATGTGTAATATTTTGATACGTGCTCAAATGTGTAGTGATCAAACCATGGCAATTGCTGTCCTTGAACTTTTAAAAAGTAATCTTCCAGAATGTATTATTTTGCGTTTGGCTTCTCCATCCTATTTATGTATGTAAGATACATTCCTGTTGAATGTAGTAATAGGCTCTACATATTCATTGTTGTATAATATTTTATTATATGAAAGTTACCTGTCATGGTTAATTTTATGTGCCAGTTTGACTGGGCCAAGGGATGCCCAGATAGCTGCCAAAACATTATTTCTGGATATGCCATTGAGGATGTTTCCTGAAGAGATTAGCATTTAAATCAGTAGACTGAGAAAAGAAGATGGTCTTCACCAGTGTGGCTGGGCATCATCCAACCTGTTGAAGGCCTAAGCAGAACAAAGAGGTAGAGGAAGGGTGAATTTACTCTCTCTGTTGGAGCTGGGATATCCATCACTTCCTGCCCTGACATCAGCACTTCTGAACTGGAACTGTACCACTACATTTCCTGGGCCTTTAGGTTGCAGATAGGGAATAGGGGGACTTCATAATCATGCGAGCCAGTCTCTCGTAATAAATCTCTGTCCCTCTATCTATCTTTCATCTATCTATTTTCTATCCTATTCATTCTGTTTCTCTGGAGAACCTGACTAACACAATACCACAGTGTATTTATCTAAGCTATTATTGATGGGCATTTAGGTCGATTTTAAATTTGAGCTATTATGAACAGTGCTACCATGAACATTCTGATACTTGGTGCACATATGCACACATTTTTCTATCATATATACCCATAAGTGAAATCGCTTGCTCATAAGATATGTGCATTAGTCCATGTTCATACTGCTAAGAAGAAATACCTGAGACTGCGCAATTTATAAAGGAAAAGAGGTTTAATGGACTCACAGTTCCACATGGCTGGGGAGGCCTCACAATCATGGTGGAAGGCAAAGGAGGAGCAAAGGCACATCTTACAGGGCAGCAGGCAGGACAGCATGTGTAGGGGAAACGCCCTTCATAAATCCATCAGATCTTGTGATACTTATTCACTATCATGAGAACATTACAGGAAAAAAACCGCCCTATGATTCAATTACCTCCCACTGGTTGTCTCCCATGACATGTGGGGATTATGGAAACTTCAATTCAAGATAAGATTTGGATGCTGACACAGCCAAACCATATTATTTTGCCCCAGCCCCTCCCAAATCTGATGTCCTCACATTTCAAAACAAATTGTGCCTTTCCAACAGTTCCTCAAAGTCTTAACTCATTTCAGCATTAACTCAAAAGTCCATAGTCCAAAGTCTCATCTGAGACAAGGAAAGTACCCTTCCACCTATGAGCTTGTAAAAACAAAAGCAAGTTAGTTACTTCCTAGATACGGTGGAGATCCAAGCATTGGGTAAATACACCCATTTCAAATAGGAGACATTGACCCATAAAAGGGGCTACAAGTCCCACACAAGTCCAGAATGCAGCAGGGCCATCACATCTTAAAGCTCCAAAATGATCTCCTTTGACTCCAGGTCTCACATCTGGGTCAGGCTGATGTAAGAGGTGGGTTCCCATGATCCTTGGGACCATATGGCTTTGCAGAATATAGCCCCCTTCTGGCTGCTTTCCCAGGCTGGCATTGAGTGTCTGTGGCTTTTCTAGGCACATGTTGCAAGCTGCCAATGGATCTACTATTCTGGGGTCTGGAGGATGGTGGTCCTCTTCTCACAGCTCCACTAGGCAGTGCCCTAGTATAGACTCTGTGTGGGGGCTCCTACCCCAGATTTCTCTTCTGCACTGCCCTAGCAAAGGTTCTCCATGAGGGCTTTGCCCCTGCAACACACTACTGCCTGGATATCCAGGTGTTTCCATACATCCCCTGAAATCCAGGCAGAGGTTCCCAAACCTCAATTCTTGACTTCTGTGTACCCGCAGGCCCAACACCATATGGAAACCACCAAGGCTTGGTCCTTGCATCCTCTGAAGCAGTGGCCTGAGCTGTGCATTGACCCCTTTTAGCCATGCTGGGATGTAGTCTTGAGGCTACACAGAGCAGCAAAGCTGTTGGCCCAGCCCACAAAATCATTTTTTCCTCCTAGGCCTACCAGCTTGTGATAGAAGGGACTGCCATGAAGACCTCTGACATGCACTGGAGACAGTCTCTCCATTGTCTTGTGATTAACAATTGACTCCTTGTTACTTATGCAATTTTCTGCAGTCAGCTTGAATTTTTCCTCAGAAGATACGTTTTTCTTTTCTATTGTATTGTCAGGCTGCAAATTTTATAAACTTTTATGCTTGGCTTTCCTTTTAAATATAAATTTCAATTCCAAACCATATCTTTGTGAATACATAAAACTGAATGATTTTAACAGCACCCAAGTCACGTCTTGAATGCTTAGACATTTCTTCCACCAGATACCCTAACTCATGTCTCTCAAGTTAAAGTTCCACAGATCTCTAGGGCAGGGGCAAATGCCACTAGTCTTTTTGCTAAAATATGGCAGCAGTCACCTTTATTCCACATCTCCATCTGAGACCACCTCTGCCTGGCCTTCATTGTCCATATCACTATTAGCATTTCAGTCAAAGCTATTCCTTAAATCTCTAGGAAGTTCCAAACTTTCTCACACTTTCCTGTCTTTTTCTGAGCCCTCCAAATTGTTCAAGCCTCTGCCTGTTACCCAGTTTCAAAGTCACTTCTACATTTTTGGATCTCCTTATAGTACCCCACTCTACTGGTACCAATTTAGTGTATTAGTCCATTTTCACACTGCTATGAAGAAATACCTGAGACTGGGTAATTTATAAAGAAAAAGGGGTTTAATCATTTCACAGTTCCATATGACTGGGGAGGCTTCCCAATCATGGCAGAAGGTGAAGGAGAAGCAAAAGCATATCTTACATGGTGGCAGGCAAGAGACCATGTGCAGGGGAACTGCCCTTTATAAAACCATCAGATCACCTGAGACCCATTCACTATCAGGAGAGTAGCACAGGAAAAACCTGCCCCTATGATTCAATTACCTCCCACTGGGTCCCTCCCATGACATGTGGGTTTATGGGAACTACAGTTCAAGATGTGATTTGGGAGGGGACATAGCCAAACCATATCAGTATGTATATGTTTAAGATTTCTATAGAATGTTAAAATGTTTTGTTATGACCAGACAATTCACAAAAGAAAAATATATAAGTAATAATTATACAAAGAGGTGGTAAGAACATTTAGTAATCAGAGAAATGTAAACTAAAACACTGTATACATGACCAGATTGGCTAAATTTTGTATCTATATAATATCAAGCTTGGATGAGAAAATGGAAATCCTCAACTGTTGAAAGAAGTGAAAAATTAGAGCCACCTTTTTCAAATTGGTATGACTTAATTTTTCTCATTGCTGTATCCTTAACACGAAAAGAAGTATGCTGTTGAATGAGTGAATATGCATGATAAATAATATATTATTCACATGTACAATAATCTAGCAATTCTATTACCGAATTTATATGCCAGAAAAATTCCCATAGAGGTACATAAAGAAGCATGCAAATAAATGTTTACTGTAAAATTATCTCTAGTGGGGAGATTATAAAACAGAATGGGAACAAAGGGATAAAATGTACCAAAATTAACCAGAGGAATAAACTAGACATACATATAGATATATCAGAAAAAGTAATGTTAACTAAAAGAGCTATGAAGCCGAATAGAATATGCAGCAAAATATAATTTATATAAATAAAACCAAATATATGAATCCTATTTATTGTTCATGTAATAGTATATAAATAAAATAAAGATTAATTGAAAGGACAAGCATTGAATACATGACA
>NW_012101447.1:76382-88912 GCF_000951045.1 Mandrillus leucophaeus
AAGAACAGAAAACCAAATACCGCATGTTCTCACTCATAGGTGGGAATTGAACAATGAGATCACTTGGACACAGGAAGGGGAACATCACACACTGGGTCCTATTGTGGGGAGGGGTGGGGAGGGATAGCATTAGGAGATATAACTCATGTAAATGACGAGTTAATGGGTACAGCACACCAACATGGCACATGTATACATATATAACAAACCTGCACATTGTGCACATGTACCCTAGAACTTAAAGTATAATAAAAAAAAGAAAAAAAAATTTGTCAACAAGTCACTTAAGAGCCTTAATCATATGCCAATTGTACAGTTATCTATTACTATATAATAAATTACTCCAAAATATAGTGGCTTAAAACAACAAATTATTACTATCTCAGATAGTTCCTGAAGGTCATAAACCTGGGAGCAGATGTTTGGGCGATTCTAGCTCAAGGTGTTTCATTATATGGCAGTTAGGCTTTCAGCCTAGACTGTATTCATCTGAAGGGTTAACAGGCTGATATGCTTGCAAGATGGCTCACTCACAGGGATGCTGGCAGGAGGTATCAGTTTCTCACTATATGAATATCTCCACAGGGCTGGCTGAATTCCCTTAGAATGTAACAGCTGGCTTCTCAAAGAGCCATTGATCTAAGAGAGAGAGAGAGAGAGAATGATTAAGATGGAGACCACACTGGCTTTTAATGACCTAGTTTCCAAAGTCCTCCACTGTCAGTTCTGCTTTATCCCATTCTCTAGAGGTGATTCATTAAATTCAGCCCACTCTCAAGGGGACCAGAATTACTTTCCACCTCTTGAAGAGAAGAGTTTATGAACATATTTTTTTCAATGGCCACAATAACTTTCTGTTGATGACTGGTAAGATTGAGAAAACACTGGCAGAATAGGCATCAGAAGCTTGAAAGAAATATTGGAGCATCCTTTAAGTAATGATGTAGACACCACTACCACCAAAATATGACATTTTGTAACACAATACAAATATCAACTACTGAAAGTTTAGGAGCGATTTATGAGGCTTATTCTAAATGTAAAGAATTTGTCAGACTATCTTAGCACAATTTTTGTATAGCTTCTTTGTTGCCTATGCATGAGTATAACATCATAAAAACATATGTATAAATAAATAGCTGTTTCAATAAGAATAACAATTCTACATGATAAACAAGCATTGTGTTATAGTTTAATTATAAATATTTTTTCTTTTTTAAATGTAAAATTGATGGCCTCTTAGAGCCAGTGGAATTTGGTAAGTATCTGTGGCAGATAACATCATGTGGCTCCAATTCTTCAATACTTCCTATGTCCACATCCTCTGCTGTACCTTTAAAATGCCCACCCGCATATGTGGGTGACCTACCATGCCTCTTGGTTCCGGGTTTATAATATGACTCGATTTGATCAATAGGATGTTAGCAGACATGAGGCAAACAAAAGTTTGAGAGAGTAGCTACATGTTTCCACACGCTTCCTTGCACCTCTGTCAGCTGTGAGAACGTGCCAGGTCTAGCCTGCTGGAGAATGGGAGAAAAGTGAAACGGAGCCAAGTTACCCTAAAGGCCCCGTCTAAGGGCAGCTTTGGACAGCTGACAGTCAACTGACTCCTGAACATGTGAGGGAGTTCAGTTCAGATAAGCAAAGCCACATATATGACCTACTGCTGTTCAAATGTGTGAGCAGTTTTTACTGTTATATGCCACTGAGGTTTTGTGAATAATGAATATAGTTCACTTAAAATAGTGCATGTGTTTGCAACACTTTAATGTGACACGTCCCTTCCCTGTGATTACTTGAAGTGATTGTGATTGTGTAATGTGGATAAGCTTTTCTAATGAAGTTTCGAAGTCCCTTGGAAACTTGTACTGTAGTTGAATATTCATGTCATTCTTAGAAATAATAAAAGCACTGTAGATGGGACTGATTAACCATGGTTTCCCCTCACCTTTCATCACCAGGAATAGTGTACATTTGAGATGTGGTAAAAGGAGGGTTTTCGTGCTGACAGGCATCTGATATTTCTTCTAGGGGAACATCCTTCTCCACTCCATCTAGTCCTGGTGGGATTTTTTTTTTTTTTTTGAGACAGAGTCACACTCTGTCACCCAGGCTGGAGTGCAGTGGTGGCACGGTGTCAGCTCACTGCAACCTCCACCCCCACGGTTCAAGTAATTCTCCTGCCTCAGCCTCCTGAGTATCTGGGATTACAGGCACACACCACCACGCCCAGCTGATTTTTTGTATTTTTAGTAGAGGTAGGGTTCCGCCATGTTGGCCAGGCTGGTCTCAAATTCCTGACCTCAGATGATCCACCCTCCTCGGCCTCCCAATGTGCTGGGATTACAGACATGAGCCACCATGCCTGGCCGGTGGATATTTCTATTACAATGTTTGTGCCACCATTTCACTACCCAGAAGGGTAGACAGGCTATCCAAAGTGGCAAATAAAATGTACTACATTCCTGGGAATAATCTGAGTCTTCACTGAGATTTTCTATGTATGCTGAGTCAGAGTGAGACAGGCTCTAATACTTTTGGACCACTGATCAGGAGGACGTAGGTTTGGAAATGTCAGCACCTCGGATTCCTTCCACAAAAAGATAACCTGCCAGAGATGCAGAATCCATGGATGAAGAGAAACCCTGAGAACATTACTAAAGCCCTTATATCTATTCCATCTTAGAGACTACATTATTTGAGCCAATAGACTCTTTTTTTATTATTTCCTTAAAGCTATTGGAGTTGAGTGTCATTTGCAACTAAAAGAATTCTGAACAATTGAGAAGTGTTATCCCTATTTTAGAGAAGAGGAAACTGCACCTCAGAATGCCATATTTCTTGTCCAAGATCTTATAGGTAATAACAGGTAGCATTAAAATATTATCACAGATCTGTCCAATGGTCATGATCTTTTCAAAATTTCATTTTTAAAAAAGTTGTTTTAATGTACATACTGTAAAGCTCATCCTTTTGATGGGCAATTTTGTGAGTTTTGACAAATGCATAGATTTCAGTCACTACAACCAGTTCTATCGCCCCTAAGAGTTCCCTCATGCCGCTTCTGTGCAGTCAGACCCTCCAACTCCTCTCAACTCCTTGCAACCACTAGCATTCTGACTGTTTCCGAATGTTCTATAAATGGCATCACACAGCATTTTGAATCTGGCTTCTTTTCACTTAGCATAATGCATTTGAGTTTCACCCATATTGTTGTAAACTATCAACATAAATGCTTTCTGAAAAGATGCTTAGAGCAGAATTTCAGTCATATCCACATTAGCGTGAGTGATGCATATCAGGTTTTAAAAAGAGGAAATGAGAACTATACTAGGTTGAGACAAAATATATGTCCACTCAGTACCTGTGAATGTGACCTTATTTAGAAATAGTGTCTTTGCATATGTAATTAAATTGAGGTCATGCTGGATATTAAGGTGGTCCATAATCCAGTGACTGGTGTCCTGATAAAAGAGAGAAATGTGGACACCAAGACACACAGGGAATATGCCATGTGGCAAGAGGTAGAGATCGGAGTGTTACAGCTGCAAGCCAAGGAATATCAAGCACTGCCTACAACCATGAAAAGAAATGAGAGA
Organism: Mandrillus leucophaeus; assembly: GCF_000951045.1. NCBI lineage: Eukaryota > Metazoa > Chordata > Mammalia > Primates > Cercopithecidae > Mandrillus > Mandrillus leucophaeus. The sequence goes on from NW_012101447.1 coordinate 79,985, forward strand.
GGGGTTTAGAACAGATTCTCCTTCAGAGTCTCCAGAAGGCAGGCTGACACCTTCATTTTAGACTTACAGCCCCCAGAACTATGAGAAAATAAATTATGTGTTGTAAGCCCCTTAGTTTGTGGTAATTTTTACTGCAGTTCTGGGAAACAAATGCAAGAAAAGATTAAGATATTTGGCTTTGCTTTCAAGGCAGCATCTGTGAAAGAAAATGATCCTGAATGAAAAAGGATTAACTTCACAGTTGTGCTTGAGGATGAGCCTGACTGAATTCTAGAGCAAAATTAGTAATGGCATTGTAGGAACTGATATATATTACCCCAGGCAGCGGACTTATTTCTAGTAACGGAAAAGTGAAACTTGGTTTTAAAATAGGATGAACAATGGTGAAACCTATAAACTAGTTTACAAGTCAATTCATTCAAAGTCATCATATGTCTATTCTGAAGAAACAAATACTGAAGTTCGGAGGAGGCTTTCATCATTTTTTTTTATTAGCAACCTCCAGAAGATGATAGACTTGGGAAATTAAGTATTAAAATTTAATTCATTTTCCAAGTATCATGAAGGAAAAAGAAAAAGTCCACATTCCTTTAGAGGAGAAATCTTCTGAGGTGCATTTTTGTCTGCAGTCTGGATACAAACAAGGTAGGGTATATTTTTGCCAGACAAAAAGTGCATTGTATTTTGATATTAAGATGTAGAACAAAATAAGAATAATTATAAACAAATCAGCATTTTAGGCAAGCCAAGGTTATGGATTTTTTTTTTAAGAGATATTAAGTTATGTAGACATGCTACTGAAATATGTTGTTCTTTCAGTTGACACTATCAGTTAATCCAGCCTGCAGTGATCATGAACACCTCAAACCCAACTCCCTATCAGATAGTACTGAATATTCCCTCCAAAATATAGCTCAGTCCCCAGATTCTGATTTGATAAATCTGGACTGGGGTCCGGGGAATTCATTTTAATTTTTCTAATTCTCCAGGTGATCCCGATGGGCAACCAGGTTTGAGAATCATTAACATGGAACACACTCTCATAGAAAGAAGCTTTGATCTCCCAAAGCCTGGAGAATCTGAGCTGGGGTCAGTCGAAAGTCAAATACCAAATACAAAATATTAGAAGGAAGCTAATCTAATACTTAAGGTCTAGAAACAGAGACAATGTCCAAACAGGAAAACCAGAATCCAAGGCAAAGCACGCTTCATGAAACAGGAAGGGAGATGAGAATTCCAACGCGAAACCACTATCAGAACACAGGCAGCCATGGGATGCAGTTTTCTGGGCCCAGCCTGCCTCAGGACTCAGAAGCTTTACCTGTAGCAGACTCCTCCCATAGATTCATGCCATTATGCAGATACCTCTATTCCAGGCTCAGCTCATTCTGGGTTAAAAAGTCTCATTTTTTTTTTTTAGCATCTAGCAGCTTGCTTTAGTGTTTCAGTTTACACTGATATTCACTGACATCTTCATGGGTTGAAGTTATTTACCAGGTGATCTTATTTCAATGTAATAATGACTCTGTGTGTGTTTCTATGTGCGTACTTTTTGTAGTATCTTCAAATACTGAACTGTTGCTTAACCAGAATATTTATTTCCTGCTATTGAACTTGCAATGAAAACCTTCTAAAAATAAATTGAAACTTGAGGTAAATTGAAAGGACAGTTGTTCTTTCTTGGGTAACAGTAAGACATTTATTACTTTATACTAATTTTTTTTCATTCATAAAAAGGACAAAGCACAGTCCTATACTACTCCATTGAAAAAATGATAAAAAATAACTAAAAAATCAATTCAATATTTATCAGTATCAAATAAAACTACTATCACCTTTCCTGAAATACAAAGAAACAACAGATGTATCTATACCTATATAAAGTTTAATTTAGAATCTTGCGTCTTAAAGCAGATGATTATTAGTTAGCTTGACAACAGTTTAAAACTGATGGTCCCAGTTAAATCTGTACAACTGTATGAGAAAATGAAAAGCTTGAGTTATCAGTGTACGAGAGATTTTAAACTACTTTATCTCTGTCAGAAATTCAAAACTAAACAACCTCCAAAGTCTGTTTTCCTCTTACCTTTCAGAACCATTTCATGCAAAATCTAACCAGTTTTGCTCATTATTGTCATATATTAGAAAATAAAAGGCAAGCATGCATTTGGCAAAAGGTTTAGTTGTTGATTATATAAAAATGCCCAACCTGGGTCACATTGCAAAAGTAAAACCCCAAAGTGTAACAATGAAAACACAAACATTTGTACAGAAGGTATACAGAGTATTCGTTTCCCTAAAGTATGAAGACATTTTGTTTCTTTTTCAAATACTTAAATATTTTATGAAATCTTGCAATGATCTTAAGACTGTTGACGTACTTCCACTGGGAAATCATCCATTTCACTTATTTTTAAAAGTTTCATTTTATAACAAAGAGTTAAATGTAAACTAATGAAATATTTATTGATATTTTCATAATGAAGGCTCTAAACATTTACACATCGATATATAGTACAAAAATTATACAAATTAAAGAAAGGGGGGTAAAGTAGTAATAGATCTATTTTGCTTCCTGTAAATATTTTTTACGAACCTGTATGGTATCCTTTCTAAAAAGATAAACTCTAATTAGCTAGCAAGTCTGTGCTAATAAAATAGGATTATACCTCTTGAAGCATCCAACATTGCACTATTTCATGAGCCAGCTAATTCTTTATTACTTGATTTCTTTTACATCCACATTCAAACACATTTCCGTGCACACCATGGAGAATGAATAAATGTGCATCTTCCTTTTCACAACTTATAAAAACCCAAAGCACCAACACTTGGGAGACACCATCGGAAAGACATATTATTTGCCTCCTCCTGGCCTTCTAGTTTTGCATACTCTTCAAAGTACCATTAGCAATATATTGATTTGGTATTTTTAGCCCGTTTTCAGTATTGCATTGAAGTGGGAATTGAGCTTAAAACTAATTATTATTATTATTATTATTATTATTATTATACAAAATGGAATGCTGTAGCTTTTTCAACCCACAGGTGACTTTTTGATCTGACATCTGCAATAAAGAGACGTAATACTTAGGAATGAAGCAGAAAAACCAAGATACTAGTAATTGTGATATTCACTTAACTGTCACTTATTCCTAACTGTGTAAAGACTGTCACATCTCAATAAAAAAGGAAGCACTCTACTTTTCAAAATTTGTCATTCCACATATGAACAAATATAGCAATATCATGATATTCTAGATAAGAGCTGTGATTTTTGAGATTTGAAATTGATAAGAAAAGCATAAAATAACTTCAGAGTAGAATATAAAAGTGAAAAAAAAATCTTTATATGGTATGTTAACTTTACTATTAAAAAACTGATTCTGAAAATCAAATATTTAGAAAATTATTTACTTTGAAAATAAAAATACTGATAGTAAGTTCTAGAATTTGGTTTTCAATAGTCAAAATCTTTCAACTCATGATTTGATAACGGGATTTATGACAAAATATTTGTTACACTTTAAACTCAAGATGTCAAGAATGATAGGGGCCATTCAATAATATGCAGTACCCAAAACAGTGAGGAAATTACAAGAGACTGTATTACTCTTACATTTACCACATACAACCAACAATTCAATCTCTATTATATTTCACAACTTGTTATTAAATTTAAAGCACCTGTATATGGTGATTTGACTTTCACTCTACAGCCTATAGTATTGAATTGAACACTGTAACTTGTCCCATTGGGTTAAATCATGCAACTGTCACAGAATCAGGTTAAGTGGTTTATAAGGCATATTGGAACGAGTTAAAAATCATTTATATCCATTTAAAAGTTTATTCTTTTGGATGAAGGGGTTCCTGAATGCCTCAGTCATTGTGTGAGTTGTAAATCAGTTGAATAGTTTGTTAAAGTATAATTTATTTGGCTTAGGATGGAGCCGCAGAAATTGGAAGGAATTGTGGTCACCCAAGGGATGAAGGATGTCTTCTGAGCTGGGGTGGGAACAGCAGCTATCACAACACATTCAGAATTCCAAGTAGACAAGGATGCCAAGGGCAGGCAGCAGCAAGCCGAGAAGACTTGGCGATGGGGTGGGTGCACCTACAAGGTAAACCGAAAGTGTGCATATTATTTCATTGATAAACGCCAGTATTGCTCATTGAGTCTGCTTCGGCTAAGGCAAGATTGCATAGCCCTGGAAAACAAAGGGGTCCTTTTACAAAACAGAGTCTCTTATGCTTACATGATTTAAGAAAAACAAAAGCTTTTGATCAAAGATTTTGTGTGTGAGATCATGTGAACTGTTTACACAACATGATTAAATTAATCATTTAAAATAATATCACAAATGTGTATGTTGTCCCTATGATCTGGCAGTCCCAAATTCCTACCAGAAGGCAAAAGGTCAAGAAACGTATATACAGGTGTTAAAAAAGTAAGCTTTATAAAAATAAGATAAAGAGATAACAGTAAAAATACAAATAATTTTTCCTGAGATAATGACAACATAGGTATGCTAGGCAGATCTTGCATAATTTCACATCCCAATGGTTTTAAGACATTTATACACTTATATGGAATGATTTAAGTAATGTATTTCTGATAATATTAAATAATCTCATTCAATTTTTACCTAAAGAACAATTGCCCTGAGATATTATACTGTGAATTAAAAATTGAAATGATGTATTATAATATGCTATGGACTTATTTCATATCTTGGGTGACACTTAGAAGGGACACTCCTATAATCAAGTAAGTTTATGGGTCCTGACGACATGAGGATTTTTGAGAAACTGCTGTAAAGTAGGACCAAAAAGTCATACTCTTTCTTCCCAGTGTCCACAACTATTAGGCACTATCTTCTTTTTTAATAAATTAATTATTATCTTTTAAGAGACAGAGTCTTGTTCTCTTGCTCAGCCTGGAGTGTAGTGGTTCAGTCATAGCTCACTGCAGCCTCAAACTCCTGGGCCCAAGTGACCCTCCTGCCTCAGCCTCCCAAAGTGCTGGGATTACAGGTATGAGCCACTATGCCTGGCTGGTACTATCTTCAATGAACATGCTGCTAGAATGAGTGAAGGCCTAAAAAATGTAGTCAATGGCTTACAAATGTAACAGTTTTTGTTAATTTTTGAAAGTTTATTCTCTAAATTTGAAACCACCAAATAAATTATTATTATCTATCATATTAAAAGTGACCATAAACAGCTCATTCTTTAGCATGGTCCTTTTATATTCAGGGAGATTGATTCAGGGCATTTCTCCTGAATCTCTCGTCATTAAAAGCACATTCATGTTCCCTATAAGGTGGAAGATAATAGTGCCTTTCTACTTGCTTGTCTTCAACATCGCCCTGCCTGGGGCTTTTGGTGCTGCCTGGAAACATAAGAGGGAAAACTTTATCAGATACAGATAAAGTGGTTCTTAGTAATGAGCAGGAAAGTGAGTGTCAAAAAGTCAGGGCAGATAACAAGGGCAATATAAACAGCCCTCAAGTAGCAGAGCTCCTAAGGACACTATCAATAACAAACAGTAAACTTATCATTACTATGAGCGATGCTACTTACTGCCCTACGGCCACCTACAAGACTATGTTGGCTCATTACGTATATTATGACATGACTACAACAACATACAATGGTAGGTCTTCTTACCCCAGTTTTATATATTTTGTAACTAAGTCAGGTAAAATGACTTGCTCAAGCCCAATAGTCACTAGAGGGCAGAGACAGGATTAGAATTCAGATCTGTCCAGCTGCAAAGGCCATGCTCTTTTGACCTCTCTGCCGTGTTCCTGCAGATAACTTTAGCACGGGACCAGTTTCAGAAATGCAGAAGGACACAGCACTCTGCACTTAATGTGTCAAGGCGAGGGCACAGAAGGAAAATAATAAATGTCATATGGAAAATAGCTAACACATAAACTTTCAAAGAGGTCTTTGTATTCTTGTAATTTTTTTTTACCTTCTACTTTTCTACATATTTTTAAAAATATGCCACAGACCACACATTATTTTATTCTGATAAGATGCCCAATAATAAACCTCAATCACAGAGTAAAACCTTTAAACTTCAACGTTTGACCCAGTGTAAATGATCTTTCCTGAAGCCTTTTTTTGTCTGAGGATGACTGCAGGGACTCCGCAATGCTCTTTTGACCACAAATTACATCTGTGACGGGGACACGTTTATGTCCTTGGCTGAATATGTGGGTTGGCAAAGTACAAACTGTGGCTGCTCGAAATAAATTTAGTCAATTGTGGATGCCATCTTGATGTTTTGGTATTAGTATGAAACCAAATACAATTTCATAATTTGTGGCTTTGACATCAGGATATTTGAAATAAACTCCCCATGTTTATGTGTGTTGTATTTAATTTCTCTAATGGCTCAAGCTTATGTAATTTTGGTCTTCATCTTCACTTCTCTCCCACATCCCAAACATAAATTAGAGACCTAATTGAAGTACTATTTAATGTCATTTTAAATGACATATATTCTTGAGCAGTTTTTCAATATATATTGGTTTTGAATCTAACAGCATATATATATATATCAGAATACTGCTATCAATTATAATTCTGCTACTTATATGGTATATAGTAAACATATATTTTCCTTTTCACATAGCTGATGAATGTTAAGCATGAACAAATCATTGATCTTGTGAGTAATTTTTCCCTATCAGAAGAAATGTAAAACCAATTTGGAGTACTATATCTCTTCCATGGGAATTTCTTGATTTTTTTTTAAGTCTAAACTTTGATTTAATACTTCCTTCAGGAGGAATTCCTGCTATAGGGAGAGAGATGCTGAAAACAGAAATTTCAATTAAAAGTTGAACAGTACTGCAGGCTTTCTGATAAGTAGAAAACTGCTCTACTTGGTTTTTAATACAAACCTCCTTTCTGATGCTTCAGTCTGGACACTGTGATGCAGTCTCCGTTTCTACTGCTTGCCTATTGCTAATGATGCCATAACATTTAGAGTTTTCTCTTTGTGGTGTCATATTTTGTGACCACAACTGCTAATATCTGTAGATTATGAACAACTTCAAGACAGAGATGATATCCAAATCATATTTTAGCTGTGTTGACTAATACCAAGCCTAGTACATAGAAAGTACTCAACCTATAATGTTAAATGATTGAGTTATGCCTCCATTGTAGGCCCTGAATTGTTTTTGATTACAGAGCACAGGAGGTCTAAGGAAGAAGATGGTGAGAGGAAACCACTGTGACCTTCAGTGGGACCCCTGATATTTCTTTTCATTTTATTCTCTATTGCATAATCTATCTAACTTCTAGGAACCTGGGCAAAGAAAGGGGTTATGTCTTCCTATGATTACTTTTGCTCAGAAAATAGATTTTCCTATGAAAAAGATGAAATTCAAAATTCATAATATAATATCAGAAGACATTGATTTCACTACTCAGTCCAGGAGTCCTCCAACTAGTCCTGGTTCAACATTATTATTATTTATTTTATTTATTTTATTTTTTTTTTGAGACGGAGTCTCGCTCTGTCACCCAGACTGGAGTACGGTGGTGCATCTCCGCTCACTGCAAGCTGAGCCTCCTGGAGTCACCCCATTCTCCTGCCTCAGCCTCCCACGTAGCTGGGACTACAAGAGCCTGCCACCATGCCCGCCTAATTTTTTTGTATTTTTTTTAGTAGAGATGGGGTTTCACCGTATTAGCCAGGATGGTCTCGATCTCCTGACCTCGTGATCCACCCGCCTTGGTCTTCCAAAGTGCTGGGATTACAGGCGTGAGCCACCGCACCCGGCCCCGACATTATTTTTTTTTCTTCCAAGGTCTATTAATGACCCTAGCCATATGAAAGAAATGTTTTTATTAGATGATTGATTCCCCATTGCCTAGAGATGTGCCTAATATATATAAGGTGTATTAGGTACACATGAGTGGATGTTTGTGTTGAAAATTGTTGAGTTCAGTAAAACTCCTGCTGGGATAGCAGCACGTTTGGAGAACTGAAAGAGTAAAAACATCCCTGTGACCAGAGTGAAAATCAGCTCAGATAGAAAAATAACAAAACCTTTATTCAGATTCATATGACAGACATGGATAATGCCAGCTGTAAAGTTTGCAGGAAACACTACCAAGATCACAGGGCTGCTGTAGAATGCCATCATGACCTGCTCACCGAGTGGATGGTGCTGTTACCAATGGTGCCCCAGACCTGCTCTACTTGTCCCATCTATTAGTGGGAATACTCAATTGGTGGACTGCACTCCCCTCATGACAGCCCCCAGCTCTAATTAATCCCTGCTCCTCCTATTCCCACCTCAGAAACAGAAACTAATCGAGATCTGACTGCCACTTTATTTCCACCCTCTTCAGAATTCTTCAGCAGGAACTCAAACCTTACATAACACACTTCTCCTTCATACCTGCATGATATTCCATGATTGCTCTGGTATGTGTTTCTTTGCTACATCCAGTCAATAACTCTGGCTTTGGCAGACTACAGGTTTCTGCTTGATCTTTAGCTGTTTAAATTTTAACAGGACAAGCTGGCTAATATGAGTATCAATAAAGCAGGCAATGAGTGCCTGTCCTAGTAGGAGCCACAAGGGTATACTGGGAACAGTATCGCATGGCAGCTAAGAGTCAGACGTTCTGGAAACAGGCAAAGCAAAGTTCAAACTCTACCTCTGCCTTTTACTGGCTGGGTAATCTGGGTAATCTTGAGCATGTTATTTAATTTTTTTAATTTAAAAAAATTTTAAAAAATTTTAAACCTTTTTCCAAACTTCAGCTATAAAATAGGGATAATAACATGTCTCATAACATCTATCTATCTATGTATCTCTCTATATCTATCTATCTATCTATCTATCTATCTATCTATCTATCTATCTATCTATCTATCTATCTATCTATCTA